>NC_057804.1:665069698-665085359 GCF_018294505.1 Triticum aestivum
CGGGCCCGGACGGGCCGGATCTGGGCCCTGCGGGTCCGGCGCGGTGGAGGCGGCTGGCTGGCGGCGGATGAGCTGACGTGGCGCGCTCCGGTTGGTCGGGAGCGGCCGCTGGGGTGAGGTGGCGCGCGGGGATTGGCCGGGCGACGTGGCTGGAGGCGGTGGACATGTCCGGCGAGGGAGCGGACATGTCCGGCGGCGCGAGGGGAGTGGGGCTAGGGTTTGGACTGCGAAAAATGGAAGGGGAGGGCATATTTATAGGTAGAGGGAGCTAGGAGAGTCCAAATGAGGAGCGGTTTTCGCCCACATGATCGTGATCGAACGACCGAGAGCATGAAGGGGAGATAGATGGGTTTTGGGCCAGTTTAGAAGGGGTGTTGGGCTGCAAGGAGAGAGGGGGGTTTGCGGTTACCCGGTTAACCGTTGGAGTACCAAACGACCTCCAAATGGCACGAAACTTGACAGGCGGTCTATCGGTGCTATACCAAGGCCACTTGGCAAGGCTCGTGCCATTCCGAGAAAGTTTAACGCCCACTCACGAAAAGAGAGAAGAGGGGGACGCCGGAGGACATAGGAGCGCCGGATTGCAAAACGGACAACGGGGAAAATGCTCGGATGCATGAGAAGAACACGTATGCAAAATGAAATGCACATGATGACATGATAAAATGCAACACGCAAGCAAATGAAATGGCAACGAAGGCGAATAACTGGCAGACACCTGGTGCAACGGATCCAGGGCGTTACAACACTCCTCCACTAACAAGAGATCTCGTCCCGAGATCTTAGGACCGAGACGGATGGGAAAAAAAGGATGAGGTGAAACAAGAACTGAAGAGAAGAAGCAAAGAATCGAGAGCAGTCGAGAAAAAGAGAGGAATGGCGAGAATGACGAGAATCAAAAGCTCACGGACTCAGGTAGACTATGAAAGCACTCCGGTTAGAATGAGATAAGAAACGAATAAGACTGAAAGGATTTAGGCAGCACTCCAGCTGAAAATGGAAGGAATAGAACATGAACTTCACAAGATGGGATGATACTTGGCGAGATGAACAACGCAAAGCCTCCGAAAGAATTGAAGAATGGAATCAAAAGAATTTAGAAGGAAGGGTTGAGCAGAGTTGTTGAGAAGATCAACAATGAAAGAATAAGCTTGTTGTGGACTTATGGATAACATCTCAGAATTATGAGGTGATCATCGACCTCAAACGGAAATGATTGGATAGCTGAGAAGAACGAAGGAATGCAAAACTCCACTTCACAAGAAAATGAATAATTATTTGCGCTTCGAGACGCGAGAAGAAAAGATACTTGAACTCCTCCAACAAGAGTCTTGATGAACACTTGAAGAGTGAATTAAATCATGAAGAACCACCATGAAGAACTCTGGTAAACAAAAGGATGATGAGATAGAATGAAGGAAAATAATAAGATGAGCCTTGCAATGATTTAGATGGAGGTTCCGACAAAATGACCGAGGAAATATGAACTCCGGAAAAGAAAAGATGAAGACACTTGGAACTAGAATTTATTCATGAAGAACAAACTCCGAAGGAAGGGATTACTCACTTGAATGAAATAAGAATAAGATTTATTGTATGCTTATCCTTCATCAAATTAAACTGATGACAAACAACGGATTTTTGCATATTACTTATTCTTCTTGAAAAAAAATTGAGAAGTGACATATCGCAAACTTGAGAAGGTCTTCATGAACCACCGGTAGGATTGGAAAGATCAAATGAATCAAAATGATAATCAAAGAAAAGGAATCTTGAATGAACCACCGTAAGAAATCAAAAATAACTGATGAAAGAGGATGAACCACCGGGAAAAAATAGAGAACGATAACTGGAATGATGGCCTCCAGTGAAAAGAAATGGAAAGACAACTTCTGACAAACTCCGGATGGTTAAGAAAGAATATCTGACAAACTGAAATAATTTGAGAGGATGCTATGAAAACTCTTCTTCGATCTTCAAATGACGACGAGAAACAACACCAAGATTGCTGAGACACTCCGGGAGAATGAAAAGCGAAGGGGTTGAGCCAACAACGAAAAGAATTTGAAAGCGATCTTAGCGATGGAATCTGACTGATGAAATTCATTCTTACGTCACACTTGAAAAGAATTTTGAATAACTCCGGGAGAATTAGAAGAGTTAGGTAAGATCCTGGGAAAAGACCTGTGGGTTAGGGCCCACTGAAGAGAAAACACCATTGAAAAGGATTGATGAACAGATAAATGATGCACCGGAACAGTTGAAATATTTGAATGAGGTGACAACCTCGAATTAATTGGAACACAGACGAATCTCCTGAGATGTCTTGAATACTCCAGAAGGATAAACTGGCAAGAGGCGAACAAGCAGTGAAAACACTTGATCTGAGGGAAAGAATACGATCAACACCGAAAAAACTTGAATTGAGTCCACCGGAGAAGAAAAGGAGATGAAGAATGTCGGATGAAACGAGAATTCACCGTTTGAAATAATTGACGAAAGACTGAAGAGGCTCCGCACAAATGAGATAGATGGTAGAGACAGACTTAGGCTCCGGGAAGAAGAGGGTGGGAGGGCGGGAAAAACAAAGGCAACTTGGAAGGGGAATCGACGAATATCTTGAAGAGAAAACACCGGTTGAAATCATTGAGGAAAGAAAGCAAAAACTACGCACGAGTAGGATGGATACTCGATTACAGACTCCGGTTCCAAGATGAAAAGGGGTGGGGGGTTGAAAAAAAAAACAACTGAGGATTAAACTCAAAGATCAAGATGCTCGAGTCAACTTGACGAGAAATGCACCGGATCAAAAGAGTTGAGAACCAACTGGCAGAAAACCAACTGCGTGATCCTAAAGAAAATTTGAAGGGGAAGAGGAATAATTCAAAACACCTACGTCAAGATTCCTTACCAGAGCAACGAAGGGGCTGAGGAGTAAAAAGAATTCCTACTCTCCGATATAACTAGACTCCGAAAACAGTTTCCTTCTAGACTCAACAACGGCCAAACTACACGATCAATCAAGGGGGCTCCTAGGGTCGGTCGAGGCTCTGATACCAACTTCTCACGCCCAATATGCGACCCTATCCAAAAGGAACTCGAAGGTCCCACCAAGGATAGACCCGCATATTGGAACGCTTTTGCAAGGTGGATATCATTACGTCAACATTACATAATAGATGGGGATACATACATAAGGCATGCAATGCCACACGAATACAACATCAACAATACATCAGACAACATCCGACTACGGATGAAACATAAACAGAAACTCAAACGACATCCACCCTACTAGCCCAGGCTGCCGACCTGGAACCTATCCCCTGATCGAAGAAGTAGAAGAAGAACTCAATGCAAGCAAGCATCGCTCTCACCTCATGATCATTGCATAACCTGTACCTGCAACTGTTGTTGTAGTAATCTGTGAGCCACGAGGACTCAGCAATCCCATTACCATGGGTATCAAGACTAGCAAAGCTTAATAGGAAAGGAAGGGGCAAAGTGGTGAGGTTGCAGCAGCGACTAAGCATATATGGTGGCTAACATACGCAAATAAGAGCGAGAAGAGAGCAAGCAGAACGAACGTGAAGCTAGCAATGATCAAGAAGTGATCCTGAACTCCTGCTTACGTCAAACATAACCCAAAAACCGTGTTCACTTCCTGAACTCCGCCGAAAAGAGACCATCACGGCTACACACGCGGTTGATGCGTTTTAATTCGGATCTGGTGTCAAGTTATCTACAACCGGACATTAACAAATTCCCATCTGCCAATAACCGCAGGCACGGCTTTCGAAAGATTATACCCTGCAGGGGTGTCCCAACTTAGCCCATGATAAGCTCTCGCGATCAACGAAGGAATAGACCTTCTCCCAGGAAGACCCGACCAGACTCGGAATCCCGGTTTACAAGACATTTTGACAATGGTAAAACAAGACCAGCAAGACCGCCCGATGCGCCGACAATCCCGATAGGAGCTGCACATATCTCGTTCTCAGGGCAACACCGGATGAACACTACGTACAACTAAAACCAACCCTCAAGTTTCCCCGAGGTGGCGCTGCAAGTGGCTCCGGTTCGGACCAACACTTAGACAAGCACTGGCCCGGGGGGGCTAAAATAAGGATGACCCTCGAGAGAGCGACTCCCAAGGGAAAAGTAGGTGGTGGTGAGGCAAATGGTAAAACTCAATGTTTTATTCAAAGCGAACTGTCAAGGGGGTCCCATAAATCACCCGACCGCGTAAGGAACGCAAAATCCGGGAACATAACACCGGTATGACGGAAACTAGGGTGGCAAGAGTGGAACAAAACACCAGGCATAAGGCCGAGCCTTCCACCCTTTACCAAATATATAGATGCATTAATAATATAAGAGATATTGTGATATCCCAACAAAATCCTATCCACCATGGAGAAAGCTTCAACTTCACCTGCAACTAGCAACGCTATAAGAAGGGTTGAGCAAAGCGGTAACATAGCCAAGCAACGGTTTGCATAGGAAAAGTGTCAAAGGTTAGAGGTTCATGGCAATTTGGGAGGCTTGATGAGCAAAAGATAGGTAATGCAGCATAGTGATAGAACGAAGCAACTAGCATAGCAATGATAGTAGTGAGATCCAGGATAGCGGTCATCTTGCCTGAAATCCCGCAAGGAAGAAGAACGAGTCCATGAAGAAGACGAACGGATGAAGCCGAACCAACCGTAGACGAACGAATCCTCACGATCGCAATGGAACAGGAACTAACAAGAAGAAGCACACAACATGGTAAACACACCACACATGAACAAGAAAGGATGCACAACCAAGCATGATGCATGACAAAGCTACATGAAGCTACTCATGGCAAGAGATGATGCAAACAAGAACATCACATCAAAGCAAGTTTAATGAGGCCGGAAACAACATATAACAATTCCGGTAAGTCCTCATATGCAAATTTCGAAATTGGTCCAGATCTGAATAAACCTTATGTTCAAGTTGTTAAACATCAAGTTAAGATGGACCAAGATGATCTACACGAGATTCTAATCAAGTTACATATAAAGTTCATATAGTTCGGAGCTACGGCCTAGAAGATATGAGCAAAACAAGTTAAACATGGCATTGATGCAAAATGCATCCAAACATCAAGCAAACACCTCAAAACAAGGATGCAACATGATAATATGAAGCTATGTGCAAAAACAAGTAAGTTTCATATAGAGCACACTCAAAACGGAGCAACGGTTCAACACACACACTATACAAGTTTAAAGGACAAGCTGTCCAAAACAGCAATTAGGCATATAGCTTGTGCTAGTCACCACGTTGATCACAAAAATACATTGTAAGCATCTCTGTAAAGAAGACATAGCCTAAATCAAAACACATGTAGACATCAACCTCATAGGATGCACACATCAATCATGGCAAAAATGACAAAAGAGCTCGTTCTGATAACAGACAGCAGAAAACATCATGAAGCACTCTTGGGACGATGATTCAGGCATCAAGATGACCTCAAATGAAAATAATGCAATGGAATGAAATGCTTTACTCTTTGAGACGAACAATTTGACATATTATATGCGCAAAACGAAGCTACAGATGCAGAGATACAATGCGATAAACATGGCATGAAAATGTCAAAATACTTCGGGGACTTGGTCGTTTTTCACCTCGCGAAAAAAACTGGCAGGTGGGGGAAGATCTATTCCTCGCACAGAGCAGCCATGGCGGAAGTCAACGCCGACGGGGAGGGGGCGTGGGACTCCGGCGAGCGCCTAGAAGGCCCTGAATGGGTAGATCGGGCACGGGGCAACCCATTCCCGGCGTTGAGGCAGCTTGGGGCGGCACAAGCGTGGAGATCGGGGCGGCCATGGAAGCTCCTGTGAAGGTGAGAGAGAGAGAGCTCGTGGGTGAGGGAGAGAGCGAGAAGAACGGGATGAGGAGAGGCACGAGGGCCTAGCCTGGTGGTCGTGGTGGCCGGCGGCGGCGCCGGTCGCCGGCGGGGAGGCGCGCGAGGGAGGTCGGGGAGGAGACGAGGCGGTGGCGCTCGAGCGGGACTCGGCCCCTGGCCGTTCCAGATCGGGAGCGGGAGGCGCGGGCGCGGACCGAGTGCTCGGCCCGGCGGCGGCGGGGATCCGGGCCCGGACGGGCCGGATCTGGGCCCTGCGGGTCCGGCGCGGTGGAGGCGGCTGGCTAGCGGCGGATGAGCTGACGTGGCGCGCTCCGGTTGGTCGGGAGCAGCCGCTGGGGTGAGGTGGCGCGCGGGGATTGGCCAGGGGACGTGGCTGGAGGCGGAGGACATCTCCGGCGAGGGAGCGGACATGTCCGGCGGCGCGAGGGGAGCGGGGCTAGGGTTTGGACTGCGAAAAATGGAAGGGGAGGGCATATTTATAGGTAGAGGGAGCTAGGAGAGTCCAAATGAGGAGCGGTTTTCGCCCACACGATCGTGATCGAACGACCGAGAGCATGGAGGGGAGATAGATGGGTTTTGGGCTAGTTTAGAAGGGGTGTTGGGCTTCAAGGAGAGAGGGGGGTTTGCGGTTACCCGGTTAACCGTTGGAGTACCAAAAGACCTCCAAATGGCACGAAACTTGACAGGCGGTCTATCGGTGCTATACCAAGGCCACTTGGTAAGGCTCGTGCCATTCCGAGAAAGTTTAACACCCACTCACGAAAAGAGAGAAGAGGGGGACGCCGGAGGACATAGGAGCGCTGGATTGCAAAACGGACAACAGGGAAAATGAAGGAAATATGCCCTAGAGGCAATAATAAAGTTATTATTTATTTCCTTATTTCATGATAAATGTTTATTATTCATGCTAGAATTGTATTAACCGGAAACATAATACATGTGTGAATACATAGACAAACAAAGTGTCACTAGTATGCCTCTACTTGACTAGCTCGTTAATCAAAGATGGTTATGTTTCCTAACCATGAACAATGAGTTGTTATTTGATTAACGAGGTCACATCATTAGTTGAATGATCTGATTGACATGACCCATTCCATTAGCTTAGCACACGATCGTTTAGTATGTTGCTATTGCTTTCTTCATGACTTATACATGTTCCTATGACTATGAGATTATGCAACTCCCGTTTGCCGGAGGAACACTTTGGGTACTACCAAACGTCACAACGTAACTGGGTGATTATAAAGGAGTACTACAGGTGTCTCCAATGGTCGATGTTGAGTTGGCGTATTTCGAGATTAGGATTTGTCACTCCGATTATCGGAGAGGTATCTCTGGGCCCTCTCGGTAATACACATCACATAAGCCTTGCAAGCATTACGACTAATATGTTAGTTGTGAGATGATGTATTACGGAACGAGTAAAGAGACTTGCCGGTAACGAGATTGAACTAGGTATTGGATACCGACGATCGAATCTCGGGCAAGTAACATACCGATGACAAAGCGAACAACGTATGTTGTTATGCGGTCTGACCGATAAAGATCTTCGTAGAATATGTAGGAGCCAATATGGGCATCCAGGTCCCGCTATTGGTTATTGACCGGAGACGTGTCTCGGTCATGTCTACATTGTTCTCGAACCCGTAGGGTCCGCACGCTTAAGGTTACGATGACAGTTATATTATGATTTTATGCATTTTGATGTACCGAAGGTTGTTCGGAGTCCCGGATGTGATCACGGACATGATGAGGAGTCTCGAAATGGTCGAGACATAAAGATTGATATATTGGAAGCCTATGTTTGGACATCGGAAGTGTTCCGGGTGAAATCGGGATTTTACCGGGTTACCGGGAGGTTACCGGAACCCCCCGAGAGCCATATGGGCCTTCATGGGCCTTAGTGGAAAGGAGAAAGGGGCAGCCCAAGGGGGCTGCGCGCCTCCCCCCTTCCCCTAGTCCTATTAGGACTAGGAGAGGTGGCCGGCCACCCCTCTCCCTCTTTCCCCCTTGGGAATCCTAGTTGGAATAGGATTGGGGGGGGGGAGTCCTACTCCCGGTAGGAGTAGGACTCCTCCTGCGCCTCTCTCTCTTGGCCGGCGCCCCCTCCCCCCTTGGCTCCTTTATATACTAAGGTAGAGGCACCCCAAAGACACACAAGTTGACACAAGTTGATCCACGTGATCGATTCCTTAGCCGTGTGCGGTGCCCCCTGCCACCATATTCCTCGATAATACTGTAGCGGAGTTTAGGCGAAGCCCTGCTGCTGTAGTTCATCAAGATCGTCACCACGCCGTCGTGCTGACGAAACTCTTCCCCGACACTTTGCTGGATCGGAGTCCGGGGATCGTCATCGAGCTGAACGTGTGCTCGAACTCGGAGGTGCCGTAGTTTCGGTGCTTGATCGGTTGGATCGAAAAGACGTACGACTACTTCCTCTACGTCGTGTCATCGCTTCCGCAGTCGGTCTGCGTTGGGTACGTAGACAATACTCTCCCCTCGTTGCTATGCATCACATGATCTTGCGTGTGCGTAGGAATTTTTTTGAAATTACTACGAAACCCAACAGTGGCATCCGAGCCTAGGTTATTGATGTTGATGTTATATGCACGAGTAGAACACAAGTGAGTTGTGGACGATACAAGTCATACTGCCTACCAGCATGTCATATTTTGGTTCGGCGGTATTGTTGGACGAGATGACCCAGACCAACCTTACGCGTACGCTTACGCGAGACCGGTTCCCTCGACGTGCTTTGCACAGAGATGGCTTGCGGGCGACTGTCTCTCCAACTTTAGTTGAACCAAGTATGGCTACGCCCGGTCCTTGCGAAGGTTAAAACGGAGTCTATTTGACAAACTATCGTTGTGGTTTTGATGCGTAGGTGAGATTGGTTCTTACTTAAGCCCGTAGCAGCCACGTAAAACAAGCAACAACAAAGTAGAGGACGTCTAACTTGTTTTTGCAGGGCATGTTGTGATGTGATATGGTCAAAGCATGATGCTGAATTTTATTGTATGAGATGATCATGTTTTGTAACCGAGTTATCGGCAACTGGCAGGAGCCATATGGTTGTCGCTTTATTGTATGCAATGCAATCGCGATGTAATGCTTTACTTTATTACTAAACGTTGGTGATAGTCGTGGAAGCATAAGATTGGCGAGACGACAACGATGCTACGATGGAGATCAAGGTGTCGCGCCGGTGACGATGGTGATCATGACGGTGCTTCGGAGATGGAGATCACAAGCACAAGATGATGATGACCATATCATATCACTTATATTGATTGCATGTGATGTTTATCTTTTTATGCATCTTATCTTGCTTTGATTGACGGTAGCATTATAAGATGATCTCTCACTAAATTATCAAGAAGTGTTCTCCCTGAGTATGCACCGTTGCCAAAGTTCGTCGTGCCCAGACACCACGTGATGATCGGGTGTGATAAGCTCTACGTCCATCTACAACGGGTGCAAGCCAGTTTTGCACACGCAGAATACTCAGGTTAAACTTGACGAGCCTAGCATATGCAGATATGGCCTCGGAACACGGAGACCGAAAGGTCGAGCGTGAATCATATAGTAGATATGATCAACATAATGATGTTCACCGATGAAACTACTCCATCTCACGTGATGATCGGACATGGTTTAGTTGATTTGGATCGCGTAATCACTTAGAGGATTAGGGGGATGTCTATCTAAGTGGGAGTTCTTTAAGTAATATGATTAATTGAACTTTAATCTATCATGAACTTAGTCTTGATAGTATTTTGCAAATTATGTTGTAGATCAATAGCTCGCGTTGTTGCTTCCCTGTGTTTATTTTGATATGTTCCTAGAGAAAAATTGTGTTGAAAAATGTTAGTAGCAATGATGCGGATTGGATCCGTGATCTGAGGTTTATCCTCATTGCTGCACAGAAGAATTATGTCCTTGATGCACCGCTAGGTGACAGACCTATTGCAGGAGCAGATGCAGACGTTATGAACGTTTGGCTAGCTCAATATGATGACTACTTGATAGTTTAGTGCACCATGCTTAAACGGCTTAGAATCGGGACTTCAAAGACGTTTTGAACGTCATGGACCATATGAGATGTTCCTGGAGTTGAAGTTAATATTTCAAGCAAATACCCGAGTTGAGAGATATGAAGTCTCCAACAAGTTCTATAGCTAAAAGATGGAGGAGAATCTCTCAACTAGTGAGCATGTACTAAGATTGTCTGGGTACTTCAATCGCTTGAATCAAGTGGGAGATAATCTTCCAGATAAGATAGTGATTGACAGAATTCTCTAGTCACCACCACCAAGTTAGTAGAACTTCGTGATGAACTATAATGCAAGGGATGACGTAAACAATTCCCGAGCTCTTCGTGATGCTAAAATCGACGAAGGTAGAAATCAAGAAAAACATCAAGTGTTGATGGTAGACAAGACCACTAGTTTCAAGAAAAGGGCAAAGGGAAGAAGGGGAACTTCAAGAAGAACAACAAGCGAGTTGCTGCTCAAGTGAAGAAGCCCAAGTCTGGTCCTAAGCCTGAGACTAAGTGCTTCTACTACAAAGGGATTGGTCACTGGAAGCGGAACTACCCCAAGTGATTGGCGGATAAGAAGGATGGCAAAGTGAACATAAGTATATTTTATATACATGTTATTGATGTGTACTTTACTAGTGTTTATAGCAAACCCCTTAGTATTAGGTACTGTTGCTAAGATTAGTAACTCGAAACGGGAGTTGCAGAATAAACAAAGACTAGTTGAAGGGGAAGTGACGATGAGTGTTGGAAGTAGTTCCAAGATTAATATGATCATCATCGCACACTCCCATACTTTCGGGATTAGTGTTGAAACTAAATAAGTGTTATTTGGTGTTGGCGTTGAGCATGAATATGATTTGATCATGTTTATTGCAATACGGTTATTCATTTAAGTAAGAGAATAAACTGTTGTTCTGTTTACATGAATAAAACCTTATATGGTTACACACCCAATGAAAAATGGTTCATTGGATCTCGATCGTAGTGATACACATATTCATAATATTGAAACCAAAAGATGCAAAGTTAATAATGATAGTGCAACTTATATGTGGCACTGCCATTTGGGTCATATCGGTGTAAAGCGCATGAAGATACTCCATAAAGATGGATTTTCGGAATCACTTGGTTATGAATCATTTGATGCTTGTGAACCGTGCCTTTTGGGCAAGATGACTAAAACTCCGTTCTCCAGAACAATGGAACGTGCTACTGACTTATTGGAAATAATACATACCGATGTATGCAATCCAATGAGTGTTGATGCTCGTGGCAAGTATCATTATTTTCTGATCTTCACAGATGATTTGAGCAGATATGAGTATATCTACTTAATGAAACACAAGTCTGAAACATTTGAAAAGTTCAAAGAATTTCAGAGTGAAGTGAAAAATCATCGTAACAAGAAAATAAAGTTTCTACAATCTGATCGTAGAGAAGAGTATTTGAGTTACGAGTTTGGCCTTCAGTTAAAAACAATGTGAAATAGTTTCACTACTCATGCCACCTGGAACACCACAGTGGTGTGTCCGAACGTCATAATTGTACTTTATTGGATATGGTGCAACCTATGATGTTTCTTACCGATTTACCACTATCGTTTTGGGGTTATGCATTAAAGACAGCTGCATTCACGTTAAATAGGGCACCATCAAAATCCGTTGAGACGACGCCTTATGAACTGTGGTTTGGCAAGAAACCAAAGTTGTCGTTTCTTAAAGTTTGGAGCTGCGATGCTTATGTGAAAAAGCTTCAACCTGATAAGCTCGAACCCAAATCGGAGAAATGTGTCTTCATAGGATACCCAAAGGAAACTGTTGGGTACACCTTCTATCACAGATCCGAAGGCAAGACATTCGTTGCTAAGAATGGATCATTTCTAGAGAAGGAGTTTCTCTCGAAAGAAGTGAGTGGGAGGAAAGTAGAACTTGATGAGGTAACTGTACCTGCTCCCTTACTGGAAAGTAGTTCATCACAGAAAACTGTTTCTGTGACACCTACACCAGTTAGTGAGGAAGCCAATGATGATGATCATGAAACTTCAGAACAAGATACTACTGAACCTCGTAGATCAACCAGAGTAAGATCCGCGCCAGAGTGGTACGATAATCCTTTTCTGGAAGTCATGCTACTAGATCATGATGAACCTACGAACTATGAAGAAGCGATGGTGAGCCCAGATTCCGCAAAGTGGCTTGAAGCCATGAAATCTGAGATGGGATCCATGTATGAGAACAAAGTATGGACTTTGGTTGACTTGCCCGATGATCGGCAAGCAATTGAGAATAAATGGATCTTTAAGAAGAAGACTGACGCTGATGGTAATGTTACTGTCTACAAGGCTCGACTTGTCGCAAAAAGGTTTTCGGCAAGTTCAAGGTGTTAACTACGATGAGAGTTTCTCACTCGTATCTATGCTTAAGTCTGTCGGAATCATGTTAGCAATTGCCACATTTTATGAAATCCGGCAAATGGATAAACAAAACTGCATTCCTTAATGGATTTATTAAAGAAGAGTTGTATATGATACAACCAGAAGGTTTTGTCAATCCTAAAGGTGCTAACAAAATATGCAAGCTCCAGCGATCCATCTGTGGACTGGTGCAAGCATCTCGGAGTTGGAATATACGCTTTGATGAGTTGATCAAAGCATATGGTTTTATACAGACTTGCGGTGAAGCCTGTATTTACAAGAAAGTGAGTGGGAGCACTACAACATTTCTGATAAGTATATGTGAATGACATATTGTTGATCGGAAATAATGTAGAATTATTCTGCAAAGCATAAAGGAGTGTTTGAAAGGAGTTTTTCAAAGAAAGACCTCGGTGAAGCTGCTTACATATTAAGTATCAAGATCTATAGAGATAGATCAAGACACTTGATAAGTTTTCAATGAGTACATACCTTGACAAGATTTTGAAGTAGTTCAAAATGGAACAGTCAAAGAAAAAGGTTTCTTGCCTGTGTTACAAGGTGTGAAGTTGAGTAAAACTCAAAGCCTGACCACGACAGAAGATAGAAAGAGAATGAAAGTCATTCCCTATGCCTCAGTCTTAGGTTCTATAAAATATGCCATGCTGTATACCAGATCTATTGTATGCCCTACCACTGAGCTTGGCAAGGGAGTACAATAGTGATCTAGGAGTAGATCACTGGACAGCGGTCAAAATTATCCTTAGTGGAATAAGGATATGTTTCTCGATTATGGACGTGACAAAAAGGTTCGTCGTAAAGGGTTACGTCGATGCAAGTTTTTGACACTGATCTAGATGATTCTAAAGTCTCAATCTGGATACATATTGAAAGTGGGAGCAATTAGCTAGAATAGCTCCGTGCAAAGCATTGTTGACATAGAAATTCGCAAAATACTTACAGATCTGTATGTGACAGACCCGTTGACTAAAATTATCTCACAAGCAAAACATGATCACACCTTAGTACTCTTTGGGTGTTAATCACATAGCGATGTGAACTAGATTACTGACTCTAGTAAACCCTTTGGGTGTTGATCACATATCGATGTGAACTATGGGTGTTAATCACATGGTGATGTGAACTATTGCTATTAAATCACATGGCGATGTAAACTAGATTATTGACTCTAGTGCAAGTGGGAGACTCAAGGAAATATGCCCTAGAGGCAATAATAAAGTTATTATTTATTTCCTTATTTCATGATAAATGTTTATTATTCATGCTAGAATTGTATTAACCGGAAACATAATACATGTGTGAATACATAGACAAACAAAGTGTCACTAGTATGCCTCTACTTGACTAGCTCGTTAATCAAAGATGGTTATGTTTCCTAACCATGAACAATGAGTTGTTATTTGATTAACGAGGTCACATCATTAGTTGAATGATCTGATTGACATGACCCATTCCATTAGCTTAGCACACGATCGTTTAGTATGTTGCTATTGCTTTCTTCATGACTTATACATGTTCCTATGACTATGAGATTATGCAACTCCCGTTTGTCGGAGGAACACTTTGGGTACAACCAAACGTCACAACGTAACTGGGTGATTATAAAGGAGTACTACAGGTGTCTCCAATGGTCGATGTTGAGTTGGCGTATTTCGAGATTAGGATTTGTCACTCCGATTGTCGGAGAGGTATCTCTGGGCCCTCTCGGTAATACACATCACATAAGCCTTGCAAGCATTACGACTAATATGTTAGTTGTGAGATGATGTATTACGGAACGAGTAAAGAGACTTGCCGGTAACGAGATTGAACTAGGTATTGGATACCGACGATCGAATCTCGGGCAAGTAACATACCGATGACAAAGGGAACAACGTATGTTGTTATGCGGTCTGACCGATAAAGATCTTCGTAGAATATGTAGGAGCCAATACGGGCATCCAGGTCCCGCTATTGGTTATTGACCGGAGACGTGTCTCGGTCATGTCTACATTGTTCTCGAACCCGTACGGTCCGCACGCTTAAGGTTACGATGACAGTTATATTATGAGTTTATGCATTTTGATGTACCGAAGGTTGTTCGGAGTCCCGGATGTGATCACGGACATGACGAGGAGTCTCGAAATGGTCGAGACATAAAGATTGATATATTGGAAGCCTATGTTTGGACATCGGAAGTGTTCCGGGTGAAATCGGGATTTTACCGGGTTACCGGGAGGTTACCGGAACCCCCCGAGAGCCATATGGGCATTCATGGGCCTTAGTGGAAAGGAGAAAGGGGCAGCCCAAGGGGGCTGCGCGCCTCCCCCCTTCCCCTAGTCCTATTAGGACTAGGAGAGGTGGCCGGCCACCCCTCTCCCTCTTTCCCCCTTGGGAATCCTAGTTGGAATAGGATTGGGGGGGAGTCCTACTCCCGGTAGGAGTAGGACTCCTCCTGCGCCTCTCTCTCTTGGCCGGCGCCCCCTCCCCCCTTGGCTCCTTTATATACTGAGGTAGAGGCACCCCAAAGACACACAAGTTGACACAAGTTGATCCACGTGATCGATTCCTTAGCCGTGTGCGGTGCCCCCTGCCACCATATTCCTCGATAATACTGTAGCGGAGTTTAGGCGAAGCCCTGCTGCTGTAGTTCATCAAGATCGTCACCACACCGTCGTGCTGACGAAACTCTTCCCTGACACTTTGCTGGATCGGAGTCCGGGGATCGTCATCGAGCTGAACGTGTGCTCGAACTCGGAGGTGCCGTAGTTTCGGTGCTTGATGGGTTGGATCGAAAAGACGTACGACTACTTCCTCTACGTCGTGTCATCGCTTCCGCAGTCGGTCTGCGTTGGGTACGTAGACAATACTCTCCCCTCGTTGCTATGCATCACATGATCTTGCGTGTGCGTAGGAAATTTTTTGAAATTACTACGAAACCCAACAGAAAATGCTCGGATGCATGAGACGAACACGTATGCAAAATGAAATGCACATGATGACATGATAAAATGCAACACACAAGCAAATGAAATGGCAACGAAGGCGAATAACTGGCAGACACCTGGCGCAACGGATCCGGGGCGTTACATGCGTATTCTGGGAGCAAATGTTCGGCAAGAATGGTTCCCTCTATGAGGACACCAGTAAGAGCAACTACAGCGGCGTCCCCAACAGGCCCCCACAGACGACTTTTTACGCGCCGACGCCTAATAAACGCGCTGGTCGCGGCCCAAGACGTCGAAATCCGCCGGCTCGGCCCGTTTTTGGGCCCGGCGATCGCAGGCCAAACCCGACG
>NC_057804.1:665085581-665087407 GCF_018294505.1 Triticum aestivum
CCGGCGCAAGGGAAAAACACACCTGGGCCACACTGTCAGGCAAAAAGTCAAGCCAATTGTCTAGATTCGCCTCCCAGCCCCCACGCGCTCGGCCGCGACAACCTCTCCACCACCGTCCGGGCAATTTTTTCGGCGTTTCGGCCGCGCAGGGTAGTGTACCGCGCGGGTGCGCGCCCACCACGCCCGCAAGCTGTTCAACGATTTCCCTGCTCGGCAATGGACTCGGACGACGAGGAGGCGTTCGCCGCGCTACTGGAGGAGGAAGCCGATGCCTATGTCCAGGAAGAGGAACATCTCATGGTCCTCGCCGCCCTCGCCGGCCTGCTCGCGAGCAATGAAAAGCCGCGACAAGGTGGCTTGGCGTGGGGCGGATGAAAGCAAAGAACCGGCATCGTCTGGAAGGCTACAACATGCTCTACTCCGACTACTTCGCCGACACTCCACTGCACGGCGACAAAGTATTTTGGCACCATTATTGGATGAGCCGAAAGCTTTTCCCCAGAATTATGAATTCCATCCGAGGTTCGATAGCTACTTCAAGTGCAAGAAGGATTGCATCGGCAAACTTGGATTCACCTCCATCCAGAAGTGCATGACATCGATGAGAATGCTTGCATACGGAGCTCCCGGTGATTCACTCGACGACTATGAACGCATGGTCGAGTCCGCCACCATTGGGTGTTTCTACAAGTTCTGCAGGGCAGTGATGGTAGTGTTTGGACCGCAATACTCGCGAACACCCGATGCGGAAGACACTGCTCGGAACCTAGCACAAAATGCAGCAAGAGGATTTCCAGGGATGCTTGGAAGCATCGACTGCATGCATTGGAAATGGAAGAACTGCCCATTTGCTTGGCAGGGGATGTACAAAGGCGCCAGATGCGGTTGCAGTGTGGTACTTGAGGCGGTGGCCACACATGACCTCTGGATTTGGCACTCCTTCTTTGGTATGCCAGGAACTCACAATGACATCAACATGCTGCAGTGCTCCCATGTCTTTGCCAAGCTTGTTGAAGGACATTCTCCTCCGGTGAACTTCGAGGTCAGGTGGCGGCACTACAACAAGGGGTACTACCTAGCTGATGGCATCTATCCGAGATAGTCGGCAATTGTGAAGACTATCTCAATCGCTGTGCCACGAGGCAAGAAGTCCCACTTTGCCAAGGTTCAGGAGGCTTGCAGGAAGGATGTCGAGAGGGCATTTGGTGTGCTCCAATCTTGATTTGCTGTTGTCCGGTACCTTGCTCAAACCTGGTCGAAAGATCAAATATGGGACATCATGACTTGCTGTGTCATCTTGCACAATATGATCATTGAGAGCGAGCAGGAAGAGCCAGTGTTTGACACTGAACCATACTACAGGCAGAGTCCTCTTACCCAAGTTGACCACCGGCTACCGACAACCTGGACTGCCTACCTCAATATGCGTCAAGAGATCCGAGACCCACAGGTGCATCAACAACTGCAACAGGATCTGATGGAGCACCTATGGAGGATCAAGGGCGACCCCTAGCTCGACGTATGATGAAATATGAGTTTTTATTTATTGAACTATATAATTTGTATTGAATTATTTATTGTTGAACTATTTGATTTCTATTAATTTTGAGTAGTGAACTATGTGATAAAAAAGTTATTTATGTTGAGAATTCACGCCGAACCACGCCGAATATGGGCCGATTCGCGCCAATATCGGGTCATTTTTCATCGAAAGTGGGCCGAAAAATGGGCCGACATTGACGCTTGAAGGCAACGGCTGTGTGCCCAACCGCCCCCAGAGTCGATTATACCTCTGGCTCGCCCCTAGACGGCGATTTGTATGCCTC
>NC_057804.1:665087696-665101831 GCF_018294505.1 Triticum aestivum
CTGGAGATGCTCTAAGTAGCATCTGGCCAAATTCTTTGCTGGCCTTCTACATTTGATTATTTTAGGCATCCTTACTATCATTGAGGTTTGTGTGTAAATTTGATCAGTTATTAGGAGTAATTCTAAACATCCTTTGAAAATCCTTATTATTTTTATTCATTTATATGTATTATAGCTCGTAGCAACATAGAAAATCGGGACTTTTTTTTGTTTTGTTTGAGAAATATGAGAATCGGGACGTGGTGAGGAGCCGAGGGCTCGAAGCGAGCTGCCGGCCCAGCAGCCCGGTTCTCTCTATGGGGTGTCAGGGACGGACTCTCTCACGTCGCCCCCCTTTCCTATCAAAAAACTTCCAGACGAGAGGGCTGGTTGGCCCAAGCAAGAAGGGCCACCTATTCTTCACCTCCATCTTGCCCAAGCAGCAGCCATCGATGTAAAGCAGATCGGCGGCGGAGGCTAGGAGAATCGAAGCGGAGGAAGGGAAGGGCGATGGCGACCAGGATGTCAAAGGAGGAGCTGGCGGCGTATCAGCCGAGGCCGGGGGTGCGCTGTGAGAAGGCAGCGGCGGAATTTTTGGCGAGGAGGAAGAAGGAGATGGAGTCAGAGCCTGAGGAGTCCCGCAACGATCTGAATGCATACGAAGCCGGCCTCTACCGGGTTTTCTGGGAGCAGATGTTCGCCAAGGACGGCGGCTCCTACGAAGACATCAGTAAGTAGCGTGTGGCCTAATTTCTTGCTCCTCTTGCTGGCACCAAGAACTTTCAAAGTTTCAATACAACAAAAAACAATGGCTTTGTTGTACGATTTTAAAGTTTGTACCTACCAAATTTTGTTCTGTTCTGATTCTAAACATCCTTTGAATCAAAACTTCAAAAGTAATAGCTGCAAGTAGTCAGAATAAACAGAATAATCAGTCAAGTACGTAAGTACCTAGCTAGCTGCAACATCTCGTGTTAGTCATGTCGCTGCCACCGCCCCATCGACATCTAAAACATACATGAACACCATGAGCGTACTTGACCTTCTTGTTGGTACTGGTGATTTTGGTCTGGTAGTTTTTCTCTGTAAAGCAAACGTAGTACACTTAGACCTTTTATCCTGCAATCTCTGATCTAATTGCTTGTTGATCCTGTGCAAGAAATTAAGTAATTATCAAGTTAAGTGAGACTAATTTGTAACATGATTTTTTCAGCCATGATCCCTCCCATGGCTTTCACTGATCGTGACTGCAAGTTTGCCGGCCTCCAGTGCACTATACAGATTTTTTCTGTCAAAGTTGAGGAGACAACAGGAGGGTTGAAGTGGCCGTTGGATGTCTACGGTATGGTCGCCGTCCGTGATGTGGTCGATCACAACCGAAATGTGATCTTCCATCGTGAGAGGGATAACTGCCAAATCATTACCACAGAGGTTTGTTCATATTCGTACTTCCATCCATGAATGCTATCTGTTTTACAAGAGGATCATTATGCGATTGTTTCTAAACTTAAAGTAATAACTTTTTTTCGTAGGCTCTATTAAGATGAAATAAACCTGTTGTTACACTGATTGTTAGGTATAATATTAACTTGTATAACCTTTTTGGCTTCATTAAGATGAAATGCACATAATCCTAAGTCCATCAGTAATGAGTTGCTGTAATGTTTTGTACATGTACGACGAATTCATATGTTGTAAGATGAAATACACCTTATCTTCTTTGGCATTAGTTAAGCTATTACTGTTTGTTTAGAGTAGCTTCTTTCACCGTTTAGGGTTCTTGATGATTTAAGCTTGTATCCTGATCCAACTCTAAATTATTGGCGTTTGCCTCTCGGTCAAATTCTGCTCACCTTATTTTTTTGTGTCTGCTACTAGCTTCTCACTCAAGTCACTAGAATTAAGTTCCACTTGATAAATGAGTTTTGTGTCTGGTGGACAAACTGGAAATCCAGTTATGCTCTTGGGAGCATATGCTCCTGCTCACGAAATCCATTCGACCAACAAATGTTACCTTCAAATGTTACACTTAATTTATTTATTTTCATCGATGAAGCACTGCTACCCCGTTTCGCATGAAAATTGTGAAGCATGGTTGTTACACTAAAAAAACAAAAGTTTTAAATTTTATTTTGAATTTACTGTTCATCGAAGAGCATATGCAACCTAGAGCCAAAATGGCGACCCCCCGGCAAACTCTCTATCAACCATTGAGTAGTGACTATAACAATCTGTGTGTTATCTTAGAAATTCCATGTTCTTTACATCTGCTCCTGGGATGCGTTGAACCATAGCTTAATCTGTTTGTGCAATATTGCTTTTCCGTACGTGATAGTTTTCTTTGTGTTCTCTTCTTATTTCTTACTTGAAAGTATTTTTATCATTGCTTGTGTGGCATCGGCTTTAAGATTTTTAGTATGCACCTGGCATCAGTTAACTTATTATTGTTTGTTTAGATTAGATTCTTTGACCCTTTAAGGTTCTTGAGGATCTAAGCACGTTTTCTCCTGGTCAAATTCTGCTCATCATTGGTTACATTTTGTGTATGCTAGCTTCTCAGTCAAGTTACTTGAATTAAGTTTCACCTTTTAAATTAATTGTGTATCCGGGGACTAACTCTATCAAGTAGATTTGTCACATTCCACTGTAGCCTTTGAGTCTTATCATTAGTTACCAAAACATTCTAATTATTATTTAGTTATTACATGTTGCATGCAGGATCCATATCTGGCATTAACTGGTCCTGCCCGAGCTGTTGTGGTCTCTGTTCATCCTATATACTTTGATGTTGACCTTAAAGTGAAAGGTGGCACAAAGTCTAAAGACAAAGATCTAAGCTTTCTAGCAGCCTGTTACAGTAGTAACGGCCCGTGGGGATCCTGCTTGTTTGATCGGGCTTGGACTAGCAAGCTCAGCACTCTAAAGTTTACATTTGGTCACTTGGTTCACTCGGTGGAGGCCACGGTGAGCGTGAAACTAACTGGAGGGACGTGGCCCCATGGTTATCGAGGCGTCTTTACTGTTGAGACGTCTGGTATTCCCGGAAAGGCCGTGTTGCTGCTGGATTCTTGTGATAGCAAACTGCCCGTGGATGATGATGGTCAAGTGAAGCTTTCGCGCCGCATTGCTTGCGTTGAGTTTGTTCAGCCTATGGATGAGCTTGGTAGGCCTAATCTGAAAATTTCGGTGGAGGCAGTGTGCATCGAAGGAAAGGGTAAGGATGAAAAGCTGATGAAAGATAAGATAAAGCTTGGGATGAATTTTCTGCCCAAGAAAAGGGGTAGAAGCCGACAGGTTATAGAGATTCTCTCGTGTAAGATGGAAGTAAATGTTGCGTGGTCTCTTATGTCGACCTTCAAGAGCAGCTATAAGAATGCCATTGCAAGTCATCTGGAAAGTCTAAGTTTGATTTAGATGCTGGAGGTATACTGGTTGTTCGAAGTTAGCTGTGAGAAGTAACTGTGTGTTGGAAGTTATTATTGTCGTATCTATGTTATCATGTGGCATGTGTATATGCACTTATTAACCTAGCAGTGTAGTGGTTGTTTAGTTGATCCAGTTGGCAGCTCACTCTCTTATCCCTAAAGTAGTTAAATTTCTTGTAGGAACTAAGATGAATTATGTTGGAGCAGTAACTAAGGCCATGGCCTTGGATCTTGCGACCAATATCTCTTCGTTCCCTCAAACGTACCTAGGCCTTCCACTCTCCCCTTACAAACTCCATACGCCAGCCTTCCAACTGGTTATTGACCGGTGCGATACCTATCTTGCTGGTTGGTGTGCGATCCTCCTTTCACGTGGAGATAAACTAGTTCTTCTATCTGCGGTCCTGGACAGTCTTCCTACCTACTTCATGCTTTGCTTCTCCCTCCCCATCAAGGTTATTGAGGCGATTGATAAGCGTAGATGTACCTTTTTCTGGTCCAATGATGACACGTGCTCCGGGGCTAAATGCCTGGTTGCCTGGGATAAAGTTTGTTCCCCTAGAGTTGCCGGTGGTCTGGGTGTCAAAAACCTTCGTGCACAAAACTTTTGCTTACTGCTGAAATTTGCTTACAAATTTTTACACTACACTAACCTTGCCAAAACCATCTTTATACACCTTCATAGTTTGAGAGAGATTTCACAATGCACTGTCGGGAATGGTTGTTCCACCTTCTTTTGGCTAGATCGTTGGCTAAAGCCGGAACCTCTGGCTATAGTTTACCCTGCTATATTTTCTCACCACACAAACCAAAATGCCATGGTATCCACTATACTACAGGATGGGATCGAAATTGCTCTTCGTAATCGGCTAACCTCTACTGCGATTGCAGAACTTGCTTCCCTAAACTCGTTGTTGCAGGAATGTTTGCTTTCTCAGGTTCTGGATACCCGCCGCTTGCTCAATGGCGCTGCCTTCTCCACTCGTGGCGCATATGCTGCCCTTTTGGTTCAACTTGCTGAGCCAATGCTCGCTGATATTTGGGATTCAAAGTTGCCAAAAAAGTGATGATCTTTGGCTGGTTGTTTTACCTTGACCGCCTTAACACAAGGCACAACCTGCATAAGAAGAACATCCTGGATACTGAAGTTTGCCCAAGATGTAGTCACTTGGTGGAGGACCGCGATTACCTTTTCTTCTCCTGTCCAGCAGCTCGTGAGATTTGGAGGGCAATGAGCATTCAGCCTACTGCCGCGCCCATCAACGAGCTCTTCAGCACTCCCCTCCCCGCGCAGCTGCCCACTTCAGTCCGTACTTCCATGCTCCTTCTCATCCTTTGGAAAATTTGGGATGCTAGAAACAAGAAAGTTTTCCAAGGGCTTGACATCGCTGCCTCAGTTTCTTTAAAGCTATCATGGATAATTTGGTTATTTGGTCTCATCGGATTAAGTCTTGTTCCTTAAAGTGCCATGCCGGCTTGTGGCGTGAGTTCCTCCCATCACACCACCTATGAACTCTGTAACATCTGCTACCTTTTGAAATATATTCAGGTGGGGAGTCTCGGTGCACAGGGCCACGTGGAGGCACATTGGTCCCGGTTCCTGTTTGAACCGGGACTAATGGGTGGTGGCATTAGTAACGACCCATTAGTCCCGGTTCATGAACCGGGACTAAAGGCCCTTACGAATCAGGACTAATGGGTGGTTTTCTACTAGTGATAAGAAGAACATCCTGGATACTGAAGTTTGCCGAAGATGTAGTCACTTGGTGGAGGACCGCGATCACCTTTTCTTCTCCTGCCCAGCAGCTCGTGAGATTTGGAGGGCAATGAGCATTCAGCCCACTGCCGCGCCCATCAACGAGCTCTTCAGCACCCCCCTCCCCGCGCAGCTGCCCACTTCAGTCCGTACTTCCATGCTCCTTCTCATCCTTTGAAAAATTTGGGATGCTAGAAACAAGAAAGTTTTCCAAGGGCTTGACATCGCTGCCTCAGTTTCTTTAAAGCTATCATGGATAATTTGCTTATTTGGTCTCATCGGCTTAAGTCTTGTTCCTTAAAGGGCCATGCCAGCTTGTGGCGTGTAGTGGTGGCATGTATGGAAAAAGTTAATTGACCGCCGCGGTCTCTGTGCATTGTTTTATGGTAATATTATCTAGGGAACGTTCCCTGTGGAGGAGGTCCCAGAGAACACCCTCACAGCCGTCTGATTAAAGTCACACGGTCGTACCATGCTGGTGCTGTGAGTATGGTGAAATGTTTCCGTTGTATAGAATGCTTGGATGAGAACTTGTCTGCGGCACTGGGAGCGAGAGCCTGTGTAGTAGTACTACTCTTACTTTACATACTTTATTTAGTTTTACCATCACTCCTAGTTTATACTTGTTCGCCCTGGGATTAGCAACTTTGGCCTTGGTCCCTAGCCCGAGTGAAAGAGAGAAAAATGTTCAACGATCCCGAGTTCATATACAAAGCACACTGTGTGATGGTGCTTCCTAGAGTCTTTAGAGACCTCGTGGGTACACCAGGAGGCAGAGGGAGAGTCTGGCGGCTCGAGGTCAAGGTGAATCATTGAAGCATCGGAGTTGGAGACGACGACCACTTCGACGTCGATTTCGGACGCCCGGGTTCAGTTCCCTTGGCCAGACGACGAAGGGGAGCTTTATGATGCTCAAAGACAAGGTGGTTGGGTTCGGGGAGGATCATAGCAGCGCAGACGACGAGGATGGCGGCGACAACAAGAACTAGGTGCTAGGCGTGTTCTTGGTGCTCGAGACGGGAGCTCTGATGCAATTCCTCCACCCGAGATGGCTGCCTAACCCTCCTGTGCTTCGTACAGGTCTGTCACGTAGGCTCCATTCTGCATCGCGCCCAACCTCGCCGGTCCATGTTCGGCGATACGGCAAATCACGGGATAACCATTAGAAGCGCAGTCCTTGCAGCAGAAGTAGTGGATTTTTTGTCCAAGAGGAACCCATGCCCAACGCTATTGCCAAAAAGGACTACATGTGGATAAAATCGACAAAAAGGACCCCTAAGCCGTGGCGGCAGGCGCGGCACACGACACGTGGCACCTGCTGCCACGGCCGGAGGCAGCGGCCCCTGCCGCCACGACCGGAGGCGGCCAGCCGGGTGTAACGTGTTTTGTACAACGCCTCTCGCCTGGACGGAATGGGCCGAGCCAGGTGGGCCCTGCCGCCACCGCACGAGGCGGCCATCGCTGCGGCTGCCGCTCTCGGGCCGACAACTCCTATTGTGTGCGGGCCGAGGCGTGGTCCAGGACGCCACTACACGAGGCGGCGCTACTATAGCTGCTGATGCATGCCTAACATCGTCACCTGTTGCAGACGGCGCTGATTGCTGCGACCGACGGGACAGATTCCCGCGCGCGGGAATCAAATTCTGGTGCTGCGGGTGATTTTTGACGCCTTGTGCCGACACTTAGCGGTGCTCCTCTGCACTGGTTGCCTTGTTTTGCTTTCTGCCACAAGTTACGATGCTTTGGAATCAGATTCTCGCCTATTCCCGCCTAAACTTTGACGTCTTGTGTACTAATTCCTACGCAAACGACACTGATTAAAGCACTGTATGATTGCCGCTTCATTTTATTGCTGCAGCCGACATGACAACACTCAGGCATGCACTGGTTGCATTGTTGCCAGAGCACAGTTGGCCCTTCAGCCTCCAAAACAGGCACTTCTGCTCCTTCGCATGCCGGGCCGCCTTCGCCTTGGCCGCCGCCTCCTTAGATGCCTCACAATTCGACAACTCGATGGTGAGCCGAAGCACCTACACATTCTTGCGGCGGAGCCACCGCGCATCCATCTTCACCGTCGTGAGGGAATGGTAGAGGACCCACGCGAGGAGCACATCCTTTGGATCCACCGACGTCTCCCTCCCCCTCGCCCGTTGCTGCTCGCGCTGGGCTGTCCGTGCCTCAGATTCAGGCGTCCTCATTTGCGCCGGCATCGGCATGGGAACGGCGAACCAAAGGTGCCCGGGTACCACGTCAGGAGCTGATTGAGCTTGTGGATGTTGGTGGTGTACTTGGATGATCACTGGCGTGGAGCGGTCGGAGATGCACAACAGGCGGGAGGATCCGTCGACGTCGTTGGCATTTCATCCCCGGGCGATGGGCACAACAGAATTGGAGCTCCCGCTGTCGCCCTAGTCTAGCCATGACAGCCTCAAAGCTATGCAGAGGACCACCTCCTCCACATTGTCCGACTCAGCAACGCGCAGCAGGCGGGACTAGTCGTTGGAGCCGCCAGATCCACTACTGAAGCCAGCGCTACTGCCGTCGCTCTCCATCGACCGCAAGTGGGAGGGAACTGGGAGTGGAGGAGACGGAGGGAGGGAGTGGATTGGAATTATTGATTTCGGCCTAGGGTTTGTGCGCATGTGGATATTTGTGCGGGCTAGGGTGCACAAGGCTAGGCCAGATCGATGTCGCGAACGCGCTCAGGCCTTCTCATATCCGTCTCGGATTTGGGCTGGATAGGAGGGATGGCACTCCGCCCGGGCTTTTGAACCAGTTTCAAGGGACCGACTACATCGGATTTTTTTTACCGGTCAGTAATCAGTCCATCTGTTTGAGTGTTTGGGGCTGATTTGAGGCGCCCAGCTGTAGCCAGGGCATTTACGCGGTTTGAAGCACCCGACCGTAGATGCTCTTAGTATCTTTTTTTTTGCTAGCAAGCCGCGGAGCGATGGATGAAGTGTTGGGCCACTGCGTATGATGAAGAATAAAAATGTATATCCTACATGTATTGGCACTAATCTTCTCTAGGGGGCAGCTGTGAAGAAGAATAACCAATGACGAATCGAGCTCCTTGCTGGTCATAAGAGATACAGATAATAAGGCCATCTAATGATGTTTTTTTTAAACATCAGTACAGACACAAGCGCCCATATACACGCGCATACACTCATCCTTATGAACGCACACACGCACACCCTACCCTTATGAGCACCTCCGAAAGACCGAGCACCAGAATTAAACCCTGATGGGCTGGGGATACCACAATCTCTCTAATCATCCAACCGCAGGTTGGTTCGCGCCATCCAATGATGTTAACCATCTTTCTGTGCTATATCGCAGGTTGAATGATCGTATTTGTTCTCATCCTCCACGTACTCTACTAGTATACATCACATGGAAACCTCGCTATCCTTTCTTTCCTTGAAGCGTCGTCTTGTCAGAATAGAATAGAAAGAAAACGACAAACGCCAGCGACGGTCATTAAGTATGGTTCAGGGTTACACACTAACAATAGCAGTTTTTATCATTTTCATTACTCTCTCGTTCTTTTTTACATTTTCCGCATAGTTTATTTCTTTCTCACAATACTCAACAACATTTCGACCACCACATCACTTATTTTCTAGAATTTAAAATAACTTGCAGGCATTTTACAAAATAAATCTTTGTATGGGACAAACGACCCATGTCTCGCCTATCCGTGGGATCGACACTCTTAGCTACAACTAAACCCTCTGGGACATCATGTGGCATGTGACCACAATGGCCACAGGTCGGGCGGCGCCATTTATCCTAGTCCCCCAATTAGAAATTCGCCCATATTTGACTTTTGGAGGACGGGCTAGAGATGCTCTAAGTCCCCGGATACGCAATGGAATGACAGAGGCAAGGTGGCAGGGGCAGAGATCGGACCCAGGAACCCAGGGCCTGGGCCTGAGGCATGCCTTTGATGACTATAGCAACTACCTAGCTCGAAGGCGGCCCGGGGCCCGTCGCCGGCCTGGCTTCGCCCCTGCCAGGTGGCTTGTGTGCCTCGGGTCGTAAATGTAACATCCATGTCCCCAAATGCGCGGAGGACCTACGACAACGACAACTCATCTCCGATGTGAGTAGGAAGTGCGACAACAATTTGAGTCGGTGCGTCGGTGATTTTGTGCGGTGAGGAAGGAGAATATTACGGGCTATAATTATTCTCCTAAGATTGTCGTGAGCAGGCTATGATTGCGGGCTATAATTATCACCTTTGATGGGCGAGGCTTCCTCGACCTGGTCAGCTCCATGGTTCTTCAAATGGTGGGCATGGATGAGGCATTCTGTCATCTAGGAGGGACAAGACTTGGGGTGGCTACTCTTGCCCTTTTCAAGTGGTCTTCTGTCGGTGTTATCCCCTACCTGGATTTCTGAGTGGGCCCTGCGTGGTATCTCAAGGGAGTCTTGGCTGGTGTTGCTCTTCGAAGGTGTCGCTAGACAGTGCAACCTCATCTATGTTGTGTTGTCCAACTGTTGTTGTAGCTCTTCCCTTGCTGTATAACTACCGGAGGGTTGTATGGTCACTGAGTATACGTGTGCCGCATTGGAGAAAGATGGCATTGTGCAAGGTACCGTGGGGGAAGGAGGTGTAGGGATATGCGGGGTTTAAGTAGCTGCCAGAGCTATGGCTTCATGCATCGATTGATGCAGAGGCCGGGGGTTTTCCTTCTTTTTCTAAAAAAAGTAGTTGCCAGATCCATATGGGAAGGGAAGGGGGGAGACGCGCCACATCAGTCCTCATCAAGGCAAGTGTAGTCACCAAACGGCGCAGCAGGAAGGGAGGTGTCGTCAAGGAAGCGGGGGAGGCGAGAAGTCACCCGAGCATGCCAACCCTCGTTAGAGTATGTGAAAGGAGAAAATGAGGTAAGGTTGAGGGTTAGGGTTTCTGTTTTGATGTGCAGCTGAAACATATAGTGCCCAAATAGCTCTTGTATGTCAGACAGCACATAATATAGAAACGGCATAACATTTCAGCATATACCACACGTATATGATGACCCGTGCGTTTGGTACGACTGTGCTTTCACACAGCCCGTATTAATGACTAAAAATATATATCCTGCATGTGTTGGCACTAAAATTCAATAGGGGCCAGCTGGGAAGGAGAATTACAAATGACGAATGTAGCTCCTTGCTGGTCATAACAGATAACGGACTAGGTCCTGCAATAATGCTAATCCTCTTACCTATGCACTAAGACAAAAGAGTAGCTAGGTCGCAGGTTGAACAATAGTATTCGTTCTGATCCATTCAATTACATTACATGGAAAACTTGCTACGATTTCTTTGCTCGAAAGGCCGTCCGGCCAGAATAGAACAGAAATGAAAACGACGAACGCCCGCGATAGTCATCAAGTATAGTTAGCGGTTACACACTAATGCTAGTCCTTCAGGTCTATAAATGGAACCCTCGTCTTCACGTACCACTCACACACACAACACACGAGAAAGACAGAGCGAGCAAGAATCTGTCCCTATTCCTCATAGAGACGGCCATGGCCATTCCTCCTAAAAATGCTCTCTACTTCCTGCTGCTCGTCTCCAGCTTCATCCTTGGCGCCATGGCGGATCTAGCCTTATCATGCCCTTCCCGCTGTGAAGTGGAGCTACAATGGACCTTATACGCGCGGCAGATTGGGGGCGGAGCAAACGCGAACCAGGAAGAGATGGTTCACTCCGTGCACCCCACCACAGGATTTGGTACGATCGTCGTCAACAACTGGGATGTGCTCGACGCGCCTCTGCCTAACGCAGCCATAGTTGCCCGTGCAAGAGGCACTCACACCAAGGCTGGCCCAGCCGCCGGTGACTGGTTCACTTCTCTCAGCATAGTCTTCGAGGGAGCCAGGTATTGAATTATTAGCTATGTTCTCTATCTTTTTGCAAAAGAAATTCATTAGATCCCAACTGCATGCTGGAGGTCCTTACATTGCGACTATTTTTGCATAGCTTGATTACAAGTAAAATAGTTGTATTTCTATAGAAGTTAAGATTATATATATGCTATGCAGTCGCACGCACACATTTACAAGCTTTTTTTGATATTATTGTTGCCCGCTTGAAATAGGTTCAATGGGTCGACCTTTCAAGTCATGGGGATCACCAATACAGATGGTCTGTGGGCTATTGTTGGCGGTACCAAAGAATTGTCCAGGGCAGATGGCACCATTAAACATACTCTGTTAAGGGCGACGGCCCTTGAGAACTATAGACAACTTGATATTCGTGCATTCTATACCCCGCCTGCGGTAAGTTGAAGATACGATAAGAAAACTCTGCATAATTAAGATGACAATAATCTATCTGGCAAACAATTAACTACCAAAAATGTTATTGTTCATTACGCACGAATGGTATTGTTAGATTTTGTAGATAATTAATAACCAAAGCAGTAATATAGTAAGTGGTAATGGTAAAAGGGACACAAAACTATAGTTATTTTATAGTTAATTACTTACCTTTCATACAAATCGGTAATGGATAAAGTAGCACATGATTGGTCTTTAAATTTTTTAAGAGATGTTAACATTTTGGAGATGAGGGTGCAGTAGTTATGCTAACCTTACTATTGGTTTTCTTCAATTTCTACAGGTTAATTCAAATGGTATTGCTGCCCAGTAATATGATTAAAGGTGTGTTGATGTTGCATATATACCCCGCATGGGTAGATCTGACAAGAACTACGTCGTGAGGTTGTTGTCATTGGTGTTGTTGTATTTAAAATAATTTGTGGATTTCTATCATGGGATAGTAAATTATTCCTAAAATCCACAGTGTGGTATTTATTATTATATGTAATATATTTTGTATGCATGCTTTGGATCCGCAGTGTGGCAAGAAAATATTTACATTATTTGAAGGAACACATGAGTGAGATGAAGGTTGGCCTTATTTTTTCGAGGATCAATTTTATGCATCGATATTTGTGTGGTGCACAAAATGCACCCTAGCCTGGAGAGTTTCTCACAACTATTATTTTTGCAAAATGCTACAAATAGCGTTATACATGAATCTACCAAACCACATAATCTCGAATCCAAATATATTCCATAGCTCTAAATGATGGTATCCACAACGAATTTTCTAAAACTCTAAGCTCCCTTGATAGGCAAGCTCCCTGTTGACCGAGGTGAATGAGCTGGGGGCGGACCCACTTTGTAATGCTCCCTTGATGGGCAGGCTCCTGGTTCATCCAGGTGAATGAGCTGTGGGGTGGGCCCACTTTGTAAGGGCATGTACAATGGTTGATTAAACGGTCTTATCTTAAACCTTGCATGTAATTTAGAGATGACATAAAAATGTCTACATTGGGTTATCTCTTAGCCTTATCTTCAATAACTAACTATTCCTAAAAACATGGTGAGACACATTGTGCTAATAGATCAAGTCTTAAATAAGAGAAGACAATCCTTTCCGTATAATGTTAAAAGTGACAAAAGTATGGGATATTCGTTTCTGAGCTCGGGCTCAGCTGATCCCGAAATCCCCACCGTCAGCTAGCATTGGGATGGGTGAAGCAGTATTGTATTTTACTCTGTATAGCACATGTATGGATGGAAAATCAAGCCAGTCCCGTGGGCGCATTAAATGCAGCAACAGATGTAAGGGAGAGACGGAACACCTAATTCGAGAACGGCTCAGGCACTGTTCTGTGCCAGGCTGATTCGTCAACGACTCAGGCACAATCAATTGTTGTTTGCTTCTGTTTTTTTTTCCAAAAGACTGCCGGAGAGCTGCTGTAATAATTCCATTGAAGAAGAAGAGAGGCCGATCGCCTGGTACAAGTGTTAACCTGAACCAAAAGAACCAAAAAGAAGGGCACAAGAAAAATACACCAGGAGCAAGCCTTGCTCAAAGCTTCCACTATGGCCAGCAACACACTAGTCCAGCTCAACCTGGGTCGAAGGGAATGGAACAAACTGCAAGTTTCCATGCTACTACATCATCTCTGATCCTTACGATCAAAGCCGGCGCCCGGAGTCCCTTTAGGTGGAAAATCCTTCTATTTTGTTCAAACAAGGTTTTCTAACAGTTTAGTTCGCCAACCCCCTTGCACCTTTACAGCTTGACATCTCTGTTCTGTCACCTAAATCGTTAAACCATTCAGATATAGAGGCGTCAATGTTCCAGACTTCTGGGGAGAACGATGGCAGACTAGCCGTGTTGGAGAAGGTTTCCCAAATCTGCTTTGACCATTTGCATTCAGAGGGCACATGCATAGAGGGCAAAAATAGTTATTTTCAATACCTTTTAACAGTCGCATTCCGCCGTAAGGATCTTTCGTTCCATAGCCATCCAGAGGAAGATCTTGCATTTGGCAGGCATCCAAACTTTCCAAACAGAGTTGTATAGCTTTGATCTAGTAATTGCCTCAAACTGGAAGTGGTATATGTTGAACTTGCAGAATAAGCCCTATCAGCCGTAAGCTTCCAAATAATTTGATCATTCACCGCTGGAGCTAGGGTGATGTGCTGAAGAAGATTTGCAAAAGTAAGCAGCTCTTCCATCATGTCGTCCGTCCAGACGCGTTCCAGATTGTGAACCCAACTATCACGTTTCAGCGCATCAGCCACCATTCTGCTCGTACGAGCATAATCAATGAAAAGGGCAGGGCTACATTTCTCGTTGCCAATCCATTTAGCCATGAATCCTTCCAAAACAGGTTGTTTTACCATTTGCCAGTGGTCACCCTTGATGTTGTTGCAAACACGGCGAAGTCATCGTATCACATGGATCCAGCAGCCCAGGTTAGGCAAATGCAAGGGTGTCCATCTTAGCCACAACCTACGTAGGCAAAGAGCTCCACTTAATTTGTTCATATCCTGAAGGCCAAGACCACCTAAGAGTTTTGGGCAAAGAGCTCCACTTATTTTCCTCCATTGCATTTATTCTCACCACACCAAAACCAAGCTCTTGTGCGCTGGTTGAACCATCACAACAGC
>NC_057804.1:665102401-665120048 GCF_018294505.1 Triticum aestivum
AAATTATTTAGGGCAGTGAACTTGATTAAGCCGCTCTCCAAAAGTATAGTTATTTTATAGTCAATTATTTACCTTTCATACAAAAAGGTAATTATGATTTTGGAGCAGAGAGTGCAATAATTATGCTTATATTACTATTGATTTTCTTCATTTTCGACACGTCGGTGCAAATGGTATTGCTGTCCAGTAATTTGATTAAGGATGTGTTGATGTTGCATACCCCGAGTGGGTACATATGTGACAAGAACTACGTCCTCATGTTGTTGTCACTAGTGATCTTATATTTAAAATAATATGTGGATTTCTATCATAGGGTACTAAATTATTCCTCAAATCCATGCAGTGCTCTGTTTATTGTTATCATGTAATATATTTGGTATGATTTGGATCAAATACTTATATATGGCCGAGAAAAGAAGTCCATCATTCGAATGAACACATGACTGTCTTCTTTTTGTGAGATCACTTGTACGCACCTGTATTTGTGTGGTGCACCAATTCCGCCGTAGCCTGAAAAGGTTCTGACATTTTATTTTATTTTGCAAAATGCTTGAAAATAGCGTTGTGCATCTGTCTACCATACCATGTAATCTCAAATCCAAATATATCTCATAGCTCCAAATGATACTATCCACCATAAAATTGTCTTTTATTGTTGACAGGAAAATCTATGCTTAAATGTTCCTGTGTGTGTCAAGATGTAGCAGACCTAGACTCGAGTATATCATCATTCAATTGGTGTTCTGAAATCATCTGGATCCCCTTTGCTATTGCCAAAATCCGAGCTCCTTAGTTTCTTCCCTTCTAGTAAATTAATGAGCTGTGTATGCGGCATAAAAACTATTCTAAGCATATGAGATGGTGAAAGAGCCGACATTTTATCAATGATGAGTTACTTGGTTGTTATCCACCTCCTCCTCCTCATTCTTGCTGAATGGCTCGCCAGGGGCAGTGGTAGAGAACCGACGTGGACCGTGACAACAAGGCGACCCGCTGTCGTCACTGTTGCTCATCATTGTTTTCCAGCCACATCACCGCTTGCTCGTAAGGTCTGCTGAGCTTGACCTTGTTGCGCCGCTGCTGGGCAGAGATTAAGCTGTGCGTCAGCCTATATGCGGAGGACGTGATCCTCTTGGCCAATCCGAAGAAATTGGAAATCGACGCGCTAATGCAAATCTAGAAGGATTTCAGTGATGCCTTGGGCCTCAAGATCAACCCACAAAAATCCACGACGACGCCCATTAGGAGTGATGATGCTAAGCTGCTGGAAGTGCTTCAGAATTTTGGAAGGAAAATATCAATCTTGCCAATAAGATAATTGGGCCTCCTGATTACCATCTCCAGAGCGCTTGGTGCATCTCCAGACTACGCTTGGTGCATTTACAATGATAAAAGTTCACGAATTTTAAAAACAAATGCTCACGTGTTTGAAAAACATATGGCGGACCCGAACAAAGTTTGAGGTTATGAAAAAAGTTCCTGGATTTGAGAAATTCACAAGAAAATTAAAAATGAAAAAACAAAAAAAAGGGAAAGAAGAAGCAAACATAAAACTGGAATAAAAAATAAATAAAGACCGGACAAAAGCTTTCTAAAATGGTCGGAAGTATCTAAAATCGATGAAAAGTTTCAAGCATATATTGTCCCACCCATAACTATCTTAGCCCACCATGGGGATCTGTGCCCCATAGATGAGAGCAATTAGTCAAGGGGTATCCCTTGCTGGAGCCCCGTAACAGTCACTTTTGTGGGCTGGGAGCATGCCAAATGTTGCGTCCAGCCGCCGCCGCATGTTGCGTGCCGGACATTTCCTCCGGATTTTTTAAATATTTCTGTGCATGTTTTCAAGTTTTAGATTGTATTTTCCCGGTTTCTGTTGGCTTTTCGGTTTTGTTCTGATATTTCTACGTTTTGAAAAAAAATAGTGAATTTTGTGCTTGACAAAAAGAATTTTATGCTATAATGAGAAGCACAGATTTGCTTTCCAAGAAGGCATAGATTTTGCTTCCATGAGAACCATAGATTTGCTTCTCATGAAGGTATAGATTTACCTCCACGAAAACACAACTATACTTCTTGAAAAGGGAAAAAATCACTAGTTTTTTTTATGGAAGACACACATTTGCTTCTCGTGAAGGCACAGATTTTCTTTTGTGAGAAGCACAAATTTACTTTTCAAAATTGTGTTTTTTTTTCACTTTCTGTGTGTGCTTATGATAGAAGCACAGATTTGCATCTCGTGAAGGCATAGATCTGCGTTTTTGGAAAGAAACATATTTTTTTTGAGACAAACTCGCGAAACTTTTATTCAACCATCACAATGTTTATAGGGACGAACAAAAGATCGCCGGGGTGGCCTAACCAGACATGGCGGCCGGTCCCCAACGTTAATGCATGCTTCGCGAGATTGTGTGCCTCAAAGTTCGAGGATCTAAATTCATGACTAAAAGAACATGAAGAGAAAAAACGAGCTCTATCCGTTATTTCATGTACCACTGCTCCATATGCTGCCGCCGTCCCACTTTTGATCGCCTCCACCGCTGTCAAGCAATCCGAGGCGATGAAAACTTTCTGCTCGTACAAGTCCTCGGCAAGCGCCAGTGCTTCCCTTGTAGCTAGAACTTCAAGCACCTCCGGGTCGACTATGTTGTTGAAGATAACTGCCGAGGCCCCCAAATACACACCCGATGCATCGCGTCAAACGGCTCCCACAGCCCCCTTCCACCAGCACGTGGCACAGCTGCATCGACATTAATCTTAACATGAACCTCCGGTGGTGGCTGCCAAGCAGTTGGGCGAGCCCTTGGAGTTGCCGGTGACCTCTCAATAGGTTTCTGTATGTGTTTCAAATCAGCCAAGTAGCTAGTGACAAAACCATGAGTAGCGAGAGGAGTTTTGTAAATTCCTTCATGTATGATCTTTCTCCTCGCCGTCCAAATCGCCCATAGTGTGACAATCATGGTAGTGAATTCCTCCGGAGGAAGGGACTCGCTCATCAGAAAGAGCCATCTCTTTTCCTGATCATCCCTATGCATACACATATGCTGCACCATATCCTCATTTGATAGAGCCCACACACATCGGGCGTAGTTGCAGTCAAGAAGAGAATGGCGCCAGTTGTCATCTGCTCCGCACAACGCACATACATGCGATGATGACATGTTTCGTCGGTGCAGAACATCACTGGTAGGAAGTGAATGACGAGCGAGCCTCCATGTGAATATTTTCAGTTTTGAAGGAACTTGCAATCCCCAAATAGATGACCATCCTTTGGAATCCCCGCTGGACATATCCTCGGCCTCTTCTAGCCGGTCCTCCCGTCCCATCTTCATCTTATGGATCAATTTGTAAGCTGATTTTACTGAGAAACGGCCCCTCGGATCGCCCGACCATGCCCAAAAGTCGTCCACTTGTCTAGTACATAGGGGGGTCTGCAGGATTGCCTCAGCGTCAGCAGGAACAAAGACTTGGCGTATGACCTCCTCACTCCATCATGCCATGGATGGTTCGATCAGCTCGCTTACCATCTGTGGTGGATCAGCTACCCGAGGCGGGAAAGGTTTCATAAGGCCACTTCTCGGGAGCCAGTTGTGATGCCAAATTCTGGTCGTTGCTCCATCGCCAATGCGCCTGATGATCCCATGGTTCAATACATTTCTTCCATCAATCATAGCTCGCCAGACTTGCGATGGATGGGGGCCTAGCTCCGCCTCCAATAAGGTCGTCACCGAGTAGTAAACTGCTTTGAGAATGCGAGCACTTAGGGATTCAGGTTCTTGTAGAAGTCGCCAAGCCTGCCTTGACAGTAAGGCAACGTTGAAGATCTCAAGATCTCAAAAACCCAGCCCCCCTAGGTCCTTTGGCCTTGTCATGACATCCCAGTAGACCCAGCATGGCTTCCTTCTACCTTGTTTGCTGCCCCACCAAAACTGTCGTATGATCGATGTTACACTCTCGCAAACTCCTCTAGGAAGTCTGAAGCAAGACATTGAAAACACTGGGATCGCTTGTGCAACCGATTTGATGAGGACTTCCTTTCCACCGACCGAAAGCATTTTCTGCATCCATCCTCTTACTTTCTCCCACACTCTGTCCCGAAGGTACTTGAACATGCCATTTTTTGAGTGACCTACATCCGTTGGGAGCCCTAAATATCTGTCACTCAAAGATTCATTACGGACATTTAGACTTTGCATGACACCTTGCTTAAGAGAATCTGGACACCCTCTGCTAAAGAAAACAGAAGATTTTTCATGATTTATTCTCTGTCCCGAGGCTCCACAATAAGTATCCAGCAGATTTGATACCAACTCTGCTCCCTCCACACTTGACTTAAAAAGCAACAGGCTATCGTCTGCAAACAATAGATGGCTAACAGTTGGGGCTGTAGGGGCCACCTTGATGCCGACAAATGCAGACGACTGAGAACTGGACTTCAAAAGGCACGACAGGCCCTCTGCTGCAAGTAAGAAAAGGTAAGGGGAGATCGGATCTCCCTGTCGAATACCCCTTGAGGGTTTAAACTGCTCTAGCTTTTCACCATTCAACAACACAGAAAAAGATACTGATTTCACCATCCCCATGATAATGTCCACCCAAGCTGACGAGAAACCTAGCTTGAGCATTATGGCCTGAAGATAATCCCATTCCAAGAGATCATATGCTTTCAGCATATCAAGTTTCAGTGCACAACTGCTATTGGTTTTTGATCGGTTCCTCTTCATAAAATGCAAACACTCGTAAGCAGAAATAATGTTATCGGATATCAATCTGCCGGGAACGAATGCTGACTGTTCTTCAGAAATAATGTCAGGTAGTATGACCTTCAGTCTATTAGCTATGACTTTTGAGGCAATTTTATAGAGCACGTTACAGAGGCTAATAGGTCTGAATTGAGAGAGGTGGGTCGGACTTGTTACCTTTGGGATCAGAACTAAGACAGTGTCATTGATTGCCTCTGCACTCTCCTCTCCCTTTATAATCCTGAGGACCACTTCTGTCACCTCTTCCCCACAGATATCCCAATGGCGCTGGTAAAAATGTGCGGGGAAACCATCCGGGCCGGGTGCCTTTATAGGAAACATTTGGAAGAGCGTTGCCTTGACCTCATTACTGGTATAAGGAGCACACAAACCTTCATTCATAGCCGGTGTTACCCTCGCAGGGACATGCATAAGAACATCATCCATCCCGGTCACACCCTCGGTGGTGTATAAGGACTTGTAGAAATCTATCACCATGCCTCTCAGCTCAGTCGGATCATCTGTGAGCACTCCTAGGGAGTTTTGCAACGCCTTGATCATATTCCGTTTCCGCCTCATGCTGGCTCTCATATGAAAGAATTTTGTATTTCTATCTCCCGATGCGAGCCACTGCAAACGCGATCTCTGGCGCCACATTAGTTCCTCTCTATGGTAAAGCTCCACCAGCTTCTCATTAATCTTCAATTCGACGTGAGTTGGCCTCGTCCGTGCCGGGTCGCTCCGTAACTACTCCAACTGGCATTTAGCTTCTTTCATTTGCTTTCGCACGCTCCCAAGAGTATCTTTACTCCAAACAACGAGATCCTTCGAGATTGAGAGCAGTTTGTCCAGAAAACCTCCAACTCCATACCCCGGCGCCACCGCATTCCATCTTGAGATGATCGTGTCTCACCACTCCTCATGTGATTCCCACATCACTTCATACCTGAACTGTTGGTCTAATCTTTCTGTTGCGAGTCCGTCTCCAACAAGATAGGCCCATGATCTGAAGACGCAGACGTGATATGGCTAACTTGTGTTAGCGGGAACCTTTCCATCCAACTCGGCGTTGCTAGAGTGCGATCAAGGCGAACGCGCGTGTACGAGCCACCCCTCACCTTCTTCTCAAACGTCCAAAAGCGGCCCTGATAGCCCAGATCCATTAACATGCAAATATCAACCGTGTCTCGAAAGGCTTGAATTTGTGCATTACTACGATTAGCAGCACCTTGATGTTCTTCCGGACATAGAACTTCGTTGAAATCCCCCATGCAGAGGCATGGCAGGTCATTCAAAAAAGATAAACCTTTCAGCAGATCCCAAGTTTGGCTCCTCAAATGAGTTTGAGCCTCTCCATATACAAAAGTCAGCCTCCGAGGATCTTGACCAGCCTCCTGAATTCTAACATCAATGTGATAGACGGAGTCACCTAAAATCTGAACATCTATAGTGTTATTCCAGAAAATACCCATACCTCCACTTCTCCCTTGGCTATCAATAGCATATGCATGATCATATCCCAACGTATTTGCAAAAGCTTCAACCCGCACACCACTTATCTGTGTTTCAACAATACATAACACATCAGGGGCAAACTTCCTCGCGAACTCGCGAAGTTCTCGAACTGCCGCCGGTTTGCCCGTGCCACTGCAGTTCCAACACAAGGCACTCATTGGGCTCGGTGGAGCTCCTCGAAGGAGCCCGCAAAATTCTTCACTGCCGAAACCGATCCCTATGTACCATCATCAACTACCTTAGACCTCTTAGGGTCTCTCTGGGGAGGAGGACTTGACAGGTTGCTTCCAACAGGAACAACCGCTAGCTGCATGTTACTTGCTGTGTCAGGTGGCATACCATCAGAAGCTAAGCCACTCTTGTTTTTCTCTTGTCTGTCTTGTCTCTTCCTGGTTAAGTCATCAGTGTCCATCTCACAAGACACTTCTGCTGGTTCGTACGGTTTATGCCCACCCACTGCTCCAGAATAAACACCGACAAAGTCCTCCCGATCTCTTGATCTGCCGCCGTTTGATCTGCCTCCACGGCGACCGCCACGACGGCCGCGGCCTTCTCCAGGGCCTCTACCCGATCTCATGAACCAGTCAGCCCTGAGTTCCTTGAACACTAAAGCAGATGGTGGGTGGATCTCATTGCCATGTTCTTTGTATAGGTGACCAAGCATCCCGCAGACGGCGCACCAGTCAGGGAGCCGCTCGTACTTTACTTTGTAAATCTTCCTTTTTCCCTCTCTAACCATGGATACCGCATTCTTGAGAGGTTTGTGCACATTGATTCGTAACCAGACACGATAAAAATTCTCGGTGAAATCATGGGACTGGGTTTCAGGAAAAAGAACCTCACCAACCTTAGAGGCCAGAGGATGGATTAGATGAGCATAGAGATCTGACACGTCATGGATTTGGATCCAAATATCAATACTCTCAAGTTTGATTGTCGAGGGTTTTGTAATACCATCATAGGGGGCTAGCAGCACCGCATCTCCCCTAAAATTCCACGGGCCTTCATGCATAACGTGTTCCCAATCCCCCAAACATGTGAACTGGACAGTGTACAGATTGTCCTCCAATGGTTTGAACTTCGCTTCTTGGGCAACGTCCCAGGCCGACCACATATTCCTGTAGAACCAGGTCTGGCTGTAGGTTTTGCTAGTATTGACCTTTATCCACTCTACCCACCTTGGCGATTCCGGCGGAGCATCCTTCTCATCGAAGATGACATCATCCAGATCCTCCTCCCGGAGGCCTAGCTCCTGCATCATCTTCTCAACATCGCTGAGCCCCGAGGAGCCCGTAGCTCCCTCATCAGCCATCTAGATCACTAACCCGATGATGAACAGATCGGGTTTCTCGAGGGGGAACCCTAAAACCTCGCTGCTTCCCGAGCCCGGCCAAGAGCGAGCGGCGACCCTAGGGCGCCCCTTGGTCACTCCTAGCAGGGAGATAGGACGGGAACCAGCGGCAGGGAAGGGGCCAACTCAACGGCGGCGACAAGATCGCCCCGAGAGAAAACACGAAACTCTAACGAGAGGGAAAAAACCGCCCAGTCCCCGGAAAGAAACATAAATGAAAAAGGGCTGTCTTGATGAGGAGGATGTACGTGCACTTTTGGCAGGCTGTGGTGGAAGCCCAACGTGGCCTAGTACGACGATGCGAGTTGACTGGGGGGCTTTTTTGGGGGGGAAACCAGGCCATTGATAGGGAGTGATCCTCTTCGGCGCCCTCAGCGCCCGTTAGCCTAGCTGGCGCTCAAAGACGCGCTGTAGTGGGCCGGCCCAGCTTCGCTCGAGTATCCTGAAACAACAAATGGCAAGGAAAAAATGCTCCTGTAAGTGGGATTCAAACCACTGCACCACGTCACCTTGTTGTGCTTTATTGGAAAACAGTAGTACCTTGACCCATGTTTCAGTCCCAGTACAAATATGTGAAAAAAAGGAAACAAAATTTTGCTTTTTTTAAAAGTTCATCAATTTTGAAAAAGAGTTGACGGATTTTCAAAGATATGTTTATAAAAATAAATAACTCATCAATTTTGAAAAACGTTCATGGATTCAAAAAAAGTTCACCAGATTTGGAAAAAGTTCATTGATTTTTATATAAAAAATCATGAATTTGAAAAAAGTTCACGTGATTTTGAAAAAAGTTCATTGATTTGGAAAAATTACATCGGTTTTGGTAGAGAAATGTTCATGAATTTGATAAAAGTTCACCGGACTTTAAAAAGGTTCATCGGTTGTGATAAAAAAAGGTGCATGCATTTGAAAAAGTTTGCCGGATTTTGAAAACAAGTTCACAGATTTAAAAAAAAGGTTCATTGGTTTTGATTAAAAATGGTCATAATCTGAAAAAAGTTCATTGATTTCAAAAAATGTTCACGGGTTTTCAGAAAGAGTTCACAAATTCGAAAAAAGTTCATGAATATCGAAAAAAGTTCACCGGATTCAACAAAAAAGTTCATAAATTCTGATGAAAAAATTTCACGTATTTTGAAAAAATAAAAAGGGAAAAAGAGAAAACAAAAGGATCATGTATTTTCGAAATAAGAGAAAATAAAAATAAAAAGGAAAAGGTGAATAGGAGAAAAAGAATGTAGAAAAACACGTCCGGTTGGTTGGCTAGTTGGCTATCGGCACTAGCACTAAATGAGAGGGGTCGCCGGATCCACGCACGTACGGTACACATTTTTTTGGCGTCTTAAAAATAGAAGGAAAAATGGTAACTGGGCCGGCCCAAAGAGGAGGGGAGTTTGTGCGCACGTTTGGGCCGATGGCTTTAACCGGCGCAGCGGGCACCGAATACAATTTAGCATCTATAGGAGGGCCGCATGCGAGCAGAGGGACGACGACGTAGGGAGGAACGAAATAGGGATGAATGGAGGGCAAACTTTCTGCTTTTCCGGAGGAAAAATAAAAACGAGAAGGAAATATGAAAATGGAAACCGAAATTTGTAGAACGGAAGTGGAAATGAAATTTTTTATGCCCAAAAGAAAGCAAAAATGGAATGGTATTTTCCAGTAAAACGGACGTGAAAACGGAACTTTTCGTTTATGTGAATATGGATTTTCTGTTTTTACTAGTCTTATGGTTGCTTTATCCCAACCACCAAACAACACAAGATGAAACAATGAGCAGGAGGCATCATTTGAAACCCAAGTTTTACAACCACACACATACTTAACTATACCCTCTCCGTAATTGTCCAGTACTACTACAGTACTGTGCTTAGTTGCTAGCATAATCATATTATTTTGCAGATATGTTACCAATTTATTAAATTTGTTTTTTGTGTGTGTATTTTTTATGATTCAATGGGTTTTAAGTTCCGGTCAACACCCAATATTGTTCCATTTCCACTCTGTATTTGCTCTATGTCTGTTTCTGGTAAAATATGTTTTCGTATTCATTTCTGGAATTTCTGTATTCGTTTCCGCTTATGCAGAAAAAATAAACAAATATGGTTGTACCAATTCCATCCGTTTTCGCTCCGTTTTCATCTCTAGAACGGAACACGGAACGCTTGGACAGGAAAAATAAGAGGATATGGTAGAAGATAAGTATACTATATCTCACCCCAGCCGCAACCATCTATCGATCTATTGTGTCTTAAAAAAGCAGATCGGCGGGGGAGGTCAAGACAATCCAAGCGTAGGAGGGTGTCGCGGGATTGTGACCAGGATGGATTCATCTTGTGAGCTAGTTAGAGCATCTACAATCGGGCGTCCTATATCCGTCTCATACGTCCGGGCAGGCCGTCCGGTCACTGACCGGTCAAAATATACCAACCCAACCGGAGCTCTCAAATGGATCTCAAACGCCCGGGCTGACCCTCATATCCGTCCCAAATGTAGGGAGGATATGAGGCGGCCCAGGCACGCCCGGACCCGTCCGCCTGACAAGCCCGGCCCACCACCGACCACACAGATATCCCACAGAAAACCCTGTCGGGCTCATCACTCCAAAACCCTAGCTCACTCACTCCTCTCACTCTCTCCATCCTCTCCTCTTCCCGCACCGATTTCAATTGAATCCGACGCAATATCGAGCTTCGGCAGCCGATCCGACGACAAGCTGGATCCGGAGTATGAGCTAGCCCTTCGCATCGCCTTGGAGCGGCCCAAGGCGGAGACTGGGGGTAGCTCCGGATCTGCAGCCTCGCCGCAGCCGCAGTTTCCCTGTCGGCACAGCTCGGACACTGGTGTTGGCTCCTCCTGGGCCGGGGGCAGCTCCGACAGGCGGCCTGTGCAATCCATGCCTCTCCTACTCCGTCCCCTGGCCCCACCAGCTGCCGCTCCCCCTCGTGGGCAGCGGTGGGTGTTTGTGCCCGCACCGCCGGGCCGGACGCGCATGCCGAAGTTGGAGGCGCGCGCCGCCCGTTGCGAGAGGCAGCAGGCAAGGGAGAGGGACGGTGTGAAGAGCTCTGTCCGCTGCCACGAGGAGCCCGACAAGGACAAGCGGCTCCTGGCATGGGTCTACCACCGCTCTCTTACGACGATGGAGATGGACGCTGGGTGGCTCCAGCGGAAGAACGCAAAGGCCCTCCGGCTTGCCATCGAGCAGTCCGAACGAGAGGCGAAGGAGAAGGCGGCGAAGGCGGCTCGGTTATCCAAGCTCAGGCACAAGCAGGACCGGGTCGTCCAGCGCCTCAAGGGCCTCGTCATCGTCTCCTCCTCCTTGTCCGACGAATCGGATGATCCTCCAGCAGCCATCGTCCGCTACAGCCACGCCAGCGATCAGAAGGGGAAAGGGCCGGCCTGGAAGGTAAAGTTCAATTTCATTTCAAATCTTAGATGTAGTATAAAGTTGCCCGTCGTTTATGTGAACTTTGGTGATCTTTTAGTGAACTATTGTGCTGTCCTATGTTTGATCTTATGTCCGGTCAGTTGATCTAACGTAGTGTTGTCAGCTTGCATGATTTAGTATGGATATAGGGGTTCGGATATAAGATATACGGATCCAGACGACGCGATTTGAGGGGTGCCCGGTCAGTGGCCACAGGCGCGCCCGCAGGCGTTTGACCAAGTCCAGCTATAGATGCTCTTAAGATGGAAAAGGAAGGGCTGGCGGCGTATCTGCCGAGGCCAGGGGTGCGTTGTGAGAAGGCGGCGGCGGCATACTTGCCGAGGAGGAAGAAGGAGATGGACTCAGAGCCTGAGGAGTCCCGAACCGATCTGAACGCATATGAAGCCGGCCTCTACCGCGTTTTCTTGGAGCAGATGTTCGGCAAGGACGGCGGTTCCTACGAGGACATCAGTAACTAGCGTCTAACTAATTTCTTGGTGGCCCGAAGAACTTCCAATACAACAACAAAAACATTAGCTTTGTTGTACGATTGTAATGTTTGCACCTACCAAATTTAGTTCTGTTCTGATTCTAAACATCCTTTGAATCAAGACTTTAAAAGTAATAGCTGCAAGTAGTCAGAATGAACAGAATAATCAGTCAACTAGGTACCTAGCTAGTTGCTGCAACACCTCGTGTTAATCATGTCGCTGCCACCGCCCCATCGACATCTACATTAACACCATGGGTGTACTTGACCTTCTTGCTGTTACTGGTGGTTTTGGTATGGTAGTTTTTGGTTGTAAACCAAACATGCACTTAGACCTTTTATCTTGCAATCTCAGATTTAATTGCTTGTTGATCGTCTGCAAGAAATTAAGTAGTAATGATAAAGCTAAGTGAGACTAACTTGTGAAATCAATTTTTCAGCACTGATCCCTCCCATGGCTTTCACCGATCGCGGCTGCAAGTTTGCCGACCTCCAATCCACTATACAGATTTTTTTGGTCAAAGTCGAGGAGACAACATGAGGGTTGAAGTGGCCGTTGGATGTCTACGGTATGGTCGCCGTCCATGATGTGGTCAATCACAACCAAAATGTGATCTTCCATCGTGAGAGGGATAACTGCCAAATCATTACCTCAGAGGGTTGTTTTATATTTGTACTTCCATCCATGAATGCTATCTGTTTTACAAGAGCATCATTATGCGATTGTTTCTAAACTTAAAGTAATAACTTTTTTTTCTTAGGCTCTATTAAGATGAAATAAACTTGTTGTTACACTAATTGTTAGGTATAATATTAACCTATATAACCTTTTTGGCTTCATTAAGATGAAATACACATAATCCTAAGTCCATCAGTATTGAGTTGCTGTAATGTTTTGTACATGTACGACGAATTCATATGTTGTAAGATGAAATATATACACCTTATCTTCTTTGGCATTAGTTAAGCTATTACTGTTTGTTTAGAGTAGCTTCTTTCACCGTTTAGGGTTCTTCATGATTTAAGCTTGTATCCTGATCCAACTCTAAATTATTGGCGTTTGCCTCTCGGTCAAATTCTGCTCACCTTACTTTTTTGTGTCTGCTAGCTTCTCACTCAAGTTACTAGAATTAAGTTCCACTTGATAAATGAGTTTTGTGTCTGTGGACAAACCGGAAATCCAGTTATGCTCTTGGGAGCATATGCTCCTGCTCACGAAATCCATTCGACCAACAAATGTTACCTTCAAATGTTACATTTAATTTATTTATTTTCATCGACGAAGCACTGCTACCCCATTTCGCATGAAAATTGTGAAGCATGCTTGTTACACTAAAAAACAAAAGTTTTAAATTTTATTTTGAATTTACTGTTCATCAAAGAGCATATGCAACCTAGAGCCAAAATGGCGACCCCCCGGCAAACTCTCTATCAACCATTGAGTAGTGACTATAACAATCTGTGTGTTATCTTAGAAATTCCATGTTCTTTACATCTGCTCCTGGGATGCGTTGAACTTGAACCATAGCTTAATCTGTTTGTGCAATATTGCTTTTCCGTACGTGATAGTTTTCTTTGTGTTCTCTTCTTATTTCTTACTTGAAAGTATTTTTATCATTGCTTGTGTGGCATCGGCTTTAAGATTTTTAGTATGCACCTGGCATCAGTTAACTTATTATTGTTTGTTTAGATTAGATTCTTTGACCCTTTAAGGTTCTTGAGGATCTAAGCACGTTTTCTCCTGGTCAAATTCTGCTCATCATTGGTTACATTTTGTGTATGCTAGCTTCTCAGTCAAGTTACTAGAATTAAGTTTCACCTTTTAAATTAATTGTGTATCCAGGGACTAACTCTATCAAGTAGATTTGTCACATTCCACTGTAGCCTTTGAGTCTTATTATTCTGAGTCTTATTATTAGTGAATAAAACATTGTAATTATTATTTAGTTATTACATGTTGCATGCAGGATCCATATCTGGCATTAACTGGTCCTGCCCGAGCTGTTGTGGTGTCTGTTCATCCTATATACTTTGATGTTGACCTTAAAGTGAAAGGTGACACAGAGTCTAAAGACAAAGATCTAAGCTTTCTAGCAGCCTGTTACAGTAGTAACGGTCCGTGGGGATCCTGCTTGTTTGATCGGGCTTGGACTAGCAAGCTCAGCACTCTAAAGTTTACATTTGGTCACTTGGTGCACTCGGTGGAGGCCACGGTGAGCGTGAAACTAACTGGAGGGACGTGGCCCCATGGTTATCGAGGCGTCTTTACTGTTGAGACCTCTGGTATTCCCGGAAAGGCCATGTTGCTGCTGGATTCTTGTGATAGCAAACTGCCCGTGGATGATGATGGTCAAGTGAAGCTTTCGCGCCGCGTTGCTTGCGTTGAGTTTGTTCAGCCTATGGATGAGCTTGGTAGGCCTAATCTGAAAATTTCGGTGGAGGTAGTGTGCATCAAAGGAAAGGATAAGGATGAAAAGCTGATGAAAGATAAGATAAAGCTTGGGATGAATTTTCTGCCCAAGAAAAGGGGTAGAAGCCGACATGTTATAGAGATTCTCTCGTGTAAGATGGAAGTAAATGTTGCGTGGTCTCTTATGTCGACCTTCAAGAGCAGCTATAAGAATGCCATTGCAAGTCATCTGGAAAGTCTAAGTTTGATTTAGATGCTGGAGGTATACTGGTTGTTCGAAGTTAGCTGTGAGAAGTAACTGTGTGTTGGAAGTTATTATTGTCGTATCTATGTTATCATGTGGCATGTGTATATGCACTTATTAACCTAGCAGTGTAGTGGTTGTTTAGTTGATCCAGTTGGCAGCTCACTCTCGTATCCCTAAAGTAGTTAAATTTCTTGTAGGAACTAAGATGAATTATGTTGGAGCAGTAACTAAGGCTATGGCCTTGGATCTTGCGACCAATATCTCTTCGTTCCCTCAAACGTACCTAGGCCTTCCGCTCTCGGGAGGGAACTTTTGGTCTATGGGTGTATATACACCCTATATGCAAAAAAAAATTGTAATTCAATCAAAAGTCGAAAATTCCTGAAAATATTTTTGAAATAAACTTGACCTTCTATTGTACTCGTGAGAAAATAAATCCACAAAAAAATATCCCTTTGACTTCTTTTCAAAAAAGACAAATTTTTGGCTAAAATAGTGTGAATAGTGACCTATAATAGCAAATAAATTTTGTCTTTTTTGCTGTGAAGTCAACTTTTGTTTTTTTTTCATCCAGATTTTTTTACTAGTGCAAAAGTAAGTCAAGTGTTTTGTCAAAATAGTTCTTACCTATTTTGACTTTTTGTTAAAATAATAAAAAAAAATTCCCATTTAGGGTGTATATACATGCAGGTTCCAAAGTGTATTTCCCTTCCGCTCTCCCCTTACAAACTCCATACGCCAGCTTTCCAACTGGTTATTGACGGGTGCGCTACCTATCTTGCTGGTTGGTGTGCGCTCCTCCTTTCACGTGGAGGTAAACTAGTTCTTCTATCTGCGGTCCTGGACAGTCTTCCTACCTACTTTATGCTTTGCTTCTTCCTCCCCATCAAGGTTATTGAGGCGATTGATAAGCGTAGACGTACCTTTTTTGGTCCAATGATGACACGTGCTCCGGGGCTAAATGCCTGGTTGCCTGGGATAAAGTCTGTTCCCCTAGAGTTGCCGGTGGTCTGGGTGTCAAAAACCTTCGCGCACAAAACTTTTGCTTACTGCTGAAATTTGCTTACAAATTTTTACACTACACTAACCTTGCCAAAACCATCTTTAAACACCTTCATAGTTTGAGAGAGATTTCACAATGCACTATTGGGAATGGTTGTTCCACCTTCTTTTGGCTAGATCGTTGGCTAAAGCCGGAACCTCTGGCTATAGTTTACCCTGCTATATTTTCTCACCACACAAACCAAAATGCCATGGTATCCACTATACTACAGGATGGGATCGAAATTGCTCTTCGTAACCGGCTAACCTCTACTGCGATTGCAGAACTTGCTTCCCTAAACTCGTTGTTGCAGGAATGTTTGCTTTCTCAGGTTTCGGATACCCGCCGCTTGCTCAATGGCGCTGCCTTCTCCACTCGTGGCGCATATGCTGCCCTTTCGGTTCAGCTTGCTGAGCCAATGCTCGCTGATATTTGGGATTCAAAGGTGCCAAAAAAGTGATGATCTTTGGCTGGTTGTTTTACCTTGACCGCCTTAACACAAGGCACAACCTGCATACACTAGTAGAAAAGGGGGCAATGGTCCAGACCGGCTAAGCCCATTAGTCACGGTTCAATCCAGAACCGGGACCAATGGGGGCATTGGACCCGGTTCGTGAGCCCCAGGGGCCGGCCGGGCCACGTAGGCCATTGGTCCCGGTTCGTGTGGACCTATTGGTCCCGGTTGGTGGGACGAACCAGGACCAATGGCCCTCGCTCTTGGCCCAACACCATTGGTCCCGGTTGGTGGGACGAATCGGGACCAAAGGGTTGGTCCTCGTTGCGGCCAGAGTTTAGTCCCACCTCGCCAACCGAAGGGGGATCGGACCGGTTTATAAGCCCCTCCCTCTCTGCCTTATTGAGCTACTCTGAAAATGAAAATAGATGCCCTTATATAGGGAAATTAGCCTAAATTCATACGGATTTCGATTGAAATTCGTTATGAATTTAAGTTGATTTTCCTCTATAAGCGCATCTATGCTCATTTCTGAGTAGTTTTTTATATTTTTTTTCTTTTCTGCTATATTTATTTTTTTCTTTTTATTTCTGAGTTGTAATAAGCCATTAAAAATAAGGATATATGCTCACAACTATTTTTTGCTTCTATTCATTTCTGAGTAGTTTTCTATATAGTTTTTTTTCTTTTCTGTTATATTTATTCTTTTGTTTTTATTCCTGAGTTGTAATAAGTCATTAGAAATAAGCATCTATGCTATTTTTTTAGTAAAGTTAATCAAAATTTTTTTTCTTCTATTTATTTCTGAGTGGTTTTTTATATAGTTTTTTTTCTTTTCTGCTACATTTATTTTTTTTCTTTTTATTTCTGAGTTGTAATAAGTCATTAAAAATAAAAAAGAGGCGCAATGCTCGTTAAGATGAAGCCGCTCCACCTCCTTCCTCTGACTTCCAGCGCTGCTCCACAAAACAATGCTCCCAAGAGAGAAACAACACCGCAGTGCCGCCATCGTCCGGTCTGGAACACCAGATCCTAGGGTTTCCCCCGGAGCAATACGAGTGGGTCAACGGTAGTCACACGACGATGCCTTCATCATGGTAACGACATGGAACGCTGCCATCGCCCGCCGTCAGCTCGGTTTTCACCGGCAACTACGTCTCCCCGACTCGCAGCTGGTGCCAGATAACGGATCCCGAGATCCGAACACCCAGCCTCAGGCCGACCACCTCTGACTGAAGAGATGACCACCATCGCCGGCTGCAACAGTCAGAATTATTTTTTAGTAAAGTTAATCAAAATTATTTTTTCTTCTATTTATTTCTGAGTGGTTTTTTATATAGTTCTTTTTTCTTTTCTGCTACATTTATTTTTTTCTTTTTATTTCTGAATTGTAATAAGTCATTAAAAATAAAAAAAGAGGCGCAATGCTCGTTAATTTGCTTCAAGACTTTCGGAATAGTATCAACTGCACTGCACATAGCTCTGTGCAGTCTACCGTATTCCTCAAGGCTTGAAGCTAACCAACGTGCAGGAGCATTGAGCCTCTTCGTCATCGTCTCTGCACTCAGGGCTTATAAACAGCTGCGACTGCCTCTCGCTTGGCGAGGCGGGACTAAAAAAACAGCTGCAGGAAGAATCAACAAAAAAATAGCTGCAGAAAATAAAAAAAGTAGTTACACGGGTCCATTAGTACCGGTTCATGGCACCAACCGGTACCAATGCCGCTCTTTGGTCCCGGTTGGTCGCTCCAACCGGGACCAATGCCCCCCCTTTAGTCCCGGTTGGAGCCTCCAACCGGGACCAAAGGTCTTCGTTTCCCGCCCTTTGGGCTGCTGAAAAGAGGCCTTTGGTCCCGGTTGGTGGCACCAACCGGGACTAAAGGGGGCATTAGTCCCGGTTGGAGCCTCCAACCGGGACCAATACTCTTGCTATATATACTGGACATAGCAGTTTTCGCCAAATTCCATCT
>NC_057804.1:665120763-665178147 GCF_018294505.1 Triticum aestivum
ATGCATGTTTGGTGATATTATTGTTAATATATTTTTTTGGTGATATTTAGATTGTGTAATTAATTTTGTTCATAGAATTTTAATGATTTTTTTGTTCATAGTATTTAGAAAAAGGAAAAAAATAAGAAGTAGTTTATATGTTGAACTAGCTAGTTGATTTAATAAACTAATTTATTTTACTATATAATGAAGTAGTTTGTTTTTAGTAAGTACTACTTATTTATTTATAGTAAGTGCTTAGTGGTTGAACTAGATAGTTGATTTAATTAATAAAACTACTTTTATTTAACGATATATAGAAGTAGTTCCCGCGTCGACGTCGGCGATGGCTATCCCGCATCCTCGTCGTCGTCGACTCGGCGGTGGAGGCCTGCTTGATCAGGGCCATGTTCGGGATTGGGCTCCGCCGGGTTGGTATTGAGAGGTGCTACCTTCCGGGGGACGTAGGTTGGTGAGGAGGCAGCCAGTTGTTGACCCGATCCTTGTTTCGTGGCGGTTGCGTGGGCCAGTGACGGTGGTGAGGCATCCGGACACCGCGGAGGTGGTACGTCACCGTGTCAGCGAGGAGGACGAGCACGTCCGTCGCTACATGGTTGCATTGGAGGGGAGGTTCGACAATACCTGGCAGGTTCTTCAGGGATCTCACTGGAGCTATGATCCTATGATGGTTCCTTATCTTTGGGTGTCCACCGCCCGCGTCGATACCCGTCGGGCGCTACGGTTCTAGTTGTATTAGTGATAATATTCGACGATGTACGGACACCAAGAGATGATGTACTTTTTCTTATAATTATTGAATGCATGCTAATTTGAATACTATATTTTATTTTATGATTTGATTTTGCTTATTTTATTATTTGGTTTTGCTTATTGAATGCTCATATTGGATAAGTTCTCCTTCATTCCCGTGTGCTACACAATTTGGTATAATAATGCATTAGGGAATGAAAGAGGAGCTACGTATGTACATCGATTATCGATAGTCAACCCGTGATTAATAATAATGATCTAGTTTAATATTTGAATTATGAACGTAGGCCGGAAATGTCGTACTCATCGGACAACGAAAACCGCCCGGGGGAGTGCGACTGGTGCCACGATGACCGAGGTATGTGCGACAGGTTCATTGAGCTAGACGAAGATCGGCGCTTCAGCATTAAGCTCGAGGAGACCTGCGATGTTCATACGGTACGCAACGACGACAATAGTTTTTTTCGTAATTAAGCACGACTTCAACTATTTTAACGTGTATTTTTCATCTTTTCCAATTCGACTAGCTTATCCCATGCTTTGCAAGACGCTATGTCTTGGAGAGGATGGGTTTTGAAGACCATGAAAGTTTCGAAACCAAAAAAAATATCCTAAGTACTCATTATGGTGTGGATTTTCAAGTAAAGCTGTACAATGCTCAGAGTGTAACCCATTTTGGTTGCAAAAATTGGGATGCATTTTGCAAGATGTATGGTCTTGATGAGGGTATGCTTGTCACCATGGATCTTGGTGATCCTACAATCGAGCAAGAGACACCTTTGAGTTGGGTCCTTGTGGATACACCTCCAGTTCTTCTCTCATGTGAGCTAAACATAGTTATTAAGTAATTTATATTGTTTATTTGAAAATATGTAGTTGACAACTTATCTGCATTGACAGCTTATTTTCATTCTTCAAAGAATGTGCGGAAGATGGTAGACAGAACGTACTACACCGAAGGCTCCGAATTAACTTATCAGGAGAAAAATCATCTGATCGGATTTTGTACTGATCTTGAGAATTACAATATCTACAATCAAACTCCTCAACATTATGGTCAATACGTGCCACTAGTGCACGTGTTGAACTACTAACTACCATGGAGATACCCCGGTAAGATTATTTTTTACTATTACAACATCCGTGCATCTTTTTCCACACTTCTAAAACTAGTACATCATTGCTAACTACAAAGTTATTACTATATTTTTCAACAGATAATCCCGAATGATTGTGTGCCTCATCTGATGTATACGCATGGTAGCCTTCATGTTTTGAACATACGACCAGGTCGTCCTACGAATCTCAACTGTCCATACCGGGTTTCTAAAAGAAATGGAGACATAACAATCAAAGAATGGAAAAAATGTATGGACAGTCGTAAGGAGCTTCTGGGAAGCAATAAGCAGCGAAGGGCAAGAATTGGAGACAGGATGATCGTCATTCTTCATAATGTAGAGTCAGGGTCTATATTGTTTTATGCTATTTTACCTTAAGGGTGTAGGTCCTACCTGATACTGATGATCATGTGCTAAGAACAATTATGTAGGGTTGGGTTCGATGACTATGAGGATGATGATCGTATGACTTATTATTAATAACGAGTAGAAGTTGTATGATGATGCATGATTAGTAGGACTTGTTATTATATACATATATGATGATGTATGATGCAAAGCATGAATGAGCATGTTATATCTGCGGGTGCAATGAACATAGCAGCAGCGTTGATAAACCAAGGACGAAGATAAGAGAGGACACTTCTCTCTATTAGCTAGCTATAATAACAACCTAAAAATAACCCCCAAAACCCCTAAAGCAGCCACTTTTGTAAAAAAAATTTGACTTTTGGTCCCGGTTGGAGACACCAACCGGGACCAAAGGCCCCCTGATTGGGCTCGGTGCACAGGACCACGTGGAGGCACATTGGTCCCGGTTCCTGTTTGAACCGGGACTAATGGGTGGTGGCATTAGTAACGACCCATTAGTCTCGGTTCATGAACCGGGACTAAAGGCCCTTACGAACCGGGATTAATGGGTGGTTTTCTACTAGTGATAAGAAGAACATCCTGGATACTGAAATTTGCCGAAGATGTAGTCATTTGGTGGAGGACCGCGATCACCTTTTCTTCTCCTGTCCAGCAGCTCGTGAGATTTGGAGGGCAATGAGCATTCAGCCCACTGCCGCGCCCATCAACGAGCTCTTCAGCACCCCCGTCCCCGCGCAGCTGCCCACTTCAGTCCGTACTTCCATGCTCCTTCTCATCCTTTGGAAAATTTGGGATGCTAGAAACAAGAAAGTTTTCCAAGGGCTTGACATCGCTGCCTCAGTTTCTTTAAAGCTATCATGGATAATTTGCTTATTTGGTCTCATCCGCTTAAGTCTTGTTCCTTAAAGGGCCATGCCAGCTTGTGGCGTGTAGTGGTGGCATGTATGGAAAAAGTTAATTGACCGCCGCGGTCTCTGTGCATTGTTTTATGGTAATATTATCTAGGGAACGTTCCCTGTGGAGGAGGTCCCAGAGAACACCCTCACAGCCGTCTGATTAAAGTCACACGGTCGTACCATGCTGGTGCTGTGAGTATGGTGAAATGTTTCCGTTGTATAGAATGCTTGGATGAGAACTTGTCTGCGGCACTGGGAGCGAGAGCCTGTGTAGTAGTACTACTCTTACTTTACATACTTTATTTAGTTTTACCATCACTCCTAGTTTATACTTGTTCGCCCTGGGATTAGCAACTTTGGCCTTGGTCCCTAGCCCGAGTGAAAGAGAGAAAAAATGTTCAACGATCCCGAGTTCATATACAAAGCACACTGTGTGATGGTGCTTCCTAGAGTCTTTAGAGACCTCGTGGGTACACCAGGAGGCAGAGGGAGAGTCTGGCGGCTCGAGGTCAAGGTGAATCATTGGAGCATCGGAGTTGGAGACGACGACCACTTCGACGTCGATTTCGGACGCCCGGGTTCAGTTCCCTTGGCCAGACGACGAAGGGGAGCTTTATGATGCTCAAAGACAAGGTGGTTGGGTTCGGGGAGGATCATAGCAGCGCAGACGACGAGGATGGCGGCGGCAACAAGAACTAGGTGCTAGGCGTGTTCTTGGTGCTCGAGACGGGAGCTCTGATGCAACTCCTCCACCCGAGATGGCTGCCTAACCCTCCTGTGCTTCGTACAGGTCTGTCACGTAGGCTCCATTCTGCATCGCGCCCAACCTCGCCGGTCCATGTTGGGCGATACGGCAAATCACGGGATAACCATTAGAAGCGCAGTCCTTGCAGCAGAAGTAGTGGATTTTTTGTCCAAGAGGAACCCATGCCCAACGCTATTGCCAAAAAGGACTACATGTGGATAAAATCGACAAAAAGGACCCCTAAGCCGTGGCGGCAGGCGCGGCACACGACACGTGGCACCTGCTGCCACGGCCGGAGGCAGCGGCCCCTGCCGCCACGACCGGAGGCGGCCAGCCGGGTGTAACGTGTTTTGTACAACGCCTCTCGCCTGGACGGAATGGGCCGAGCCAGGTGGGCCCTGCCGCCACCGCACGAGGCGGCCATCGCTGCGGCTGCCGCTCTCGGGCCGACAACTCCTATTGTGTGCGGGCCGAGGCGTGGTCCAGGACGCCACTACACGAGGCGGCGCTACTATAGCTGCTGATGCATGCCTAACATCGTCACCTGTTGCAGACGGCGCTGATTGCTGCGACCGACGGGACAGATTCCCGCGCGCGGGAATCAAATTCTGTTGCTGCGGGTGATTTTTGACGCCTTGTGCCGACACTCAGCGGTGCTCCTCTGCACTGGTTGCTTTGTTTTGCTTTCCGCCACAAGTTACGATGCTTTGGAATCAGATTCTCGCCTATTCCCGCCTAAACTTTGACGTCTTGTGTACTAATTCCTACGCAAACGACACTGATTAAAGCACTGTATGATTGCCGCTTCATTTTATTGCTGCAGCCGACATGACAACACTCAGGCATGCATTGGTTGCACTGTTGCCAGAGCACAATTGGCCCTTCAGCCTCCAAAACAGGCACTTCTGCTCCTTCGCATGCCGGGCCGCCTTCGCCTTGGCCGCCGCCTCCTTAGATGCCTCACAATTCGACAACTCGATGGTGAGCCGAAGCACCTACACATTCTTGCGGCGGAGCCACCGCGCATCCATCTTCACCGTCGTGAGGGAATGGTAGAGGACCCACGCGAGGAGCACATCCTTTGGATCCACCGACGTCTCCCTCCCCCTCGCCCGTTGCTGCTCGCGCTGGGCTGTCCGTGCCTCAGATTCAGGCGTCCTCATCTGCGCCGGCATCGGCATGGGAACGACGAACCAAAGGTGCCCGGGTACCACGTCAGGAGCTGATTGAGCTTGTGGATGTTGGTGGTGTACTTGGATGATCACTGGCGTGGAGCGGTCGGAGATGCACAACAGGCGGGAGGATCCGTCGATGTCGTTGGCATTTCATCCCCGGGCGATGGGCACAACAGAACTGGAGCTCCCGCTGTCGCCCTAGTCTAGCCATGACAGCCTCAAAGCTATGCAGAGGGCCACCTCCTCCACATTGTCCGACTCAGCAACGCGCAGCAGGCGGGACTAGTCGTTGGAGCCGCCAGATCCACTACTGAAGCCAGCGCTACTGCCGTCGCTCTCCATCGACCGCAAGTGGGAGGGAACTGGGAGTGGAGGAGACGGAGGGAGGGTGTGGATTGGAATTATTGATTTCGGCCTAGGGTTTGTGCGCATGTGGATATTTGTGCGGGCTAGGGTGCGCAAGGCTAGGCCAGATCGATGTCGCGAACGCGCTCAGGCCTTCTCATATCCGTCTCGGATTTGGGCTGGATAGGAGGGATGGCACTCTGCCCGGGCTTTTGAACCAGTTTCAAGCGACCGACTATATCGGATTTTTTTACCGGTCAGTAATCAGTCCATCTGTTTGAGTGTTTGGGGCTGATTTGAGGCGCCCAGCTGTAGCCAGGGCATTTACGCGGTTTGAAGCACCCGACCGTAGATGCTCTTAGTATCTTTTTTTTTTTGCTAGCAAGCCGCGGAGCGATGGATGAAGTGTTGGGCCACTGTGTATGATGAAGAATAAAAATGTATATCCTACATGTATTGGCACTAATCTTCTCTAGGGGGCAGCTGTGAAGAAGAATAACCAATGACGAATCGAGCTCCTTGCTGGTCATAAGAGATACAGATAATAAGGCCATCTAATGATGTTTTTTTTAAACAACAGTACAGACACAAGCGTTCATATACACGCGCATACACTCATCCTTATGAATGCACACACGCACACCCTACCCTTATGAGCACCTCCGAAAGACCGAGCACCAGGATTAAACCCTGATGAGCTGGGGATACCACAATCTCTCTAATCATTCAACCGCAGGTTGGTTCGCGCCATCCAATGACTTTAACCATCTTTCTGTGCTATATCGCAGGTTGAATGATCGTATTTGTTCTCATCCTCCACGTACTCTACTAGTATACATCACATGGAAACCTCGCTATCCTTTCTTTCCTTGAAGCGTCGTCTTGTCAGAATAGAATAGAAAGAAAACGACAAACGCCAGCGACGGTCATTAAGTATGGTTCAGGGTTACACACTAACAATAGCAGTTTTTATCATTTTCATTACTCTCTCGTTCTTTTTTATATTTTTCGCATAGTTTATTTCTTTCTCACAATACTCAACAACATTTCGACCACCACATCACTTATTTTCTAGAATTTAAAATAACTTGCAGGCATTTTACAAAATAAATCTTTGTATGGGACAAACGACCCATGTCTCGCCTATCCGTGGGATCGACACTCTTAGCTACAACTAAACCCTTTGGGACATCATGTGGTATGTGACTACAATGGCCACAGGTCGGGCGGCGCCATTTATCCTAGTCCCCCAATTAGAAATTCGCCCATATTTGACTTTTGGAGGACGGGCTAGAGATGCTCTAAGTCCCCGGATACGCAATGGAATGACAGAGGCAAGGTGGCAGGGGCGGAGATCAGACCCAGGAACCCAGGGCCTGGGCCTGAGGCATGAGGCCCAACTCCTTTGATGACTATAGCAACTACCTAGCGTGTAGGGCCCAAATCCAGGACAATGCTCGAAGGCGGCCCGGGGCCCGTCGCCGGCCTGGCTTCGCCCCTGCCAGGTGGCTTGTGTGCCTCGGGCCGTAAAAGTAACATCCATGTCCCCAAATGCGCGGAGGACCTACGACAACGACAACTCATCTTCGATGTGAGTAGGAAGTGCGATAACAATTTGAGTCGGTGCGTTGGTGATTTTGTGCGGTGAGGAAGGATAATATTACGGGCTATAATTATTCTCCAAAGATTGTCGTGAGCAGGCTATGATTGCGGGCTATAATTATCACCTTTGATGGGCGAGGCTTCCTCGACCTGGTGAGCTCCATGGTTCTTCAAATGGTGGGCATGGATGAGGCATTCTGTCATCTAGGAGGGACAAGACTTGGGGTGGCTACTCTAGCCCTTTTCAAGTGGTCTTCTGTCGGTGTTATCCCCTACCTGGATTTCTGAGTGGGCCCTGCGTGGTATCTCAAGGGAGTCTTGGCTGGTGTTGCTCTTCGAAGGTGTCGCTAGACAGTGCAACCTCATCTATGTTGTGTTGTCCAACTGTTGTTGTAACTCTTCCCTTGCTGTATAACTACCGGAGGGTTGTATGGTCACTGAGTATACGTGTGGCGCATTGGAGAAAGATGGCATTGTGCAAGGTACCATGGGGGGAGGAGGTGTAGGGATATGCGGGGTTTAAGTAGCTGCCAGAGCTATGGCTTCATGCATCGATTGATGCAGAGGACGAGGGTTTTCCTCCTTTTTCTAAAAAAAGTAGTTGCCAGATCTATATGGGAAGGGAAGGGGGGAGACGCGCCACATCAGTCCTCATCAAGGCAAGTGTAGTCACCAAACGGCGCAGCAGGAAGGGAGGTGTCGTCAAGGAAGCGGGGGAGGCGAGAAGTCACCCGAGCATGCCAACCCTCGTTAGAGTATGTGAAAGGAGAAAATGAGGTAAGGTTGAGGGTTAGGGTTTCTGTTTTGATGTGCAGCTGAAACATATAGTGCCCAAATAGCTCTTGTGTCAGACAGCACATAATATAGAAACGGCATAACATTTCAGCATATACCACACGTATATGATGACCCGTGCGTTTGGTACGACTGTGCTTTCACACAGCCCGTATTAATGACTAAAAATATATATCCTGCATGTGTTGGCACTAAAATTCAATAGGGGCCAGCTGGGAAGGAGAATTACAAATGACGAATGTAGCTCCTTGCTGGTCATAACAGATAACGGACTAGGTCCTGCAATAATGCTAATCCTCTTACCTATGCACTAAGACAAAAGAGTAGCTAGGTCGCAGGTTGAACAATAGTATTCGTTCTGATCCATTCAATTACATTACATGGAAAACTTGCTACGATTTCTTTGCTCGAAAGGCCGTCCGGCCAGAATAGAACAGAAATGAAAACGACGAACGCCCGCGATAGTCATCAAGTATAGTTAGCGGTTACACACTAATGCTAGTCCTTCAGGTCTATAAATGGAACCCTCGTCTTCACGTACCACTCACACACACAACACACGAGAAAGACAGAGCGAGCAAGAATCTGTCCCTATTCCTCATAGAGACGGCCATGGCCATTCCTCCTAAAAATGCTCTCTACTTCCTGCTGCTCGTCTCCAGCTTCATCCTTGGCGCCATGGCGGATCTAGCCTTATCATGCCCTTCCCGCTGTGAAGTGGAGCTACAATGGACCTTATACGCGCGGCAGATTGGGGGCGGAGCAAACGCGAACCAGGAAGAGATGGTTCACTCCGTGCACCCCACCACAGGATTTGGTACGATCGTCGTCAACAACTGGGATGTGCTCGACGCGCCTCTGCCTAACGCAGCCATAGTTGCCCGTGCAAGAGGCACTCACACCAAGGCTGGCCCAGCCGCCGGTGACTGGTTCACTTCTCTCAGCATAGTCTTCGAGGGAGCCAGGTATTGAATTATTAGCTATGTTCTCTATCTTTTTGCAAAAGAAATTCATTAGATCCCAACTGCATGCTGGAGGTCCTTACATTGCGACTATTTTTGCATAGCTTGATTACAAGTAAAATAGTTGTATCTCTATAGAAGTTAAGATTATATATATGCTATGCAGTCGCACGCACACATTTACAAGCTTTTTTTGATATTATTGTTGCCCGCTTGAAATAGGTTCAATGGGTCGACCTTTCAAGTCATGGGGATCACCAATACAGATGGTCTGTGGGCTATTGTTGGCGGTACCAAAGAATTGTCCAGGGCAGATGGCACCATTAAACATACTCTGTTAAGGGCGACGGCCCTTGAGAACTATAGACAACTGGATATTCGTGCATTCTATACCCCGCCTGCGGTAAGTTGAAGATACGATAAGAAAACTCTGCATAATTAAGACGACAATAATCTATCTGGCAAACAATTAACTACCAAAAATGGTATTGTTCATTAGGCACGAATGGTATTGTTAGATTTTGTAGATAATTAATAACCAAAGCAGCAATATAGTAAGTGGTAATGGTAAAAGGGACACAAAACTATAGTTATTTTATAGTTAATTACTTACCTTTCATACAAATTGGTAATGGATAAAGTAGCACATGATTGGTCTTTAAATTTTTTAAGAGATGTTAACATTTTGGAGATGAGGGTGCAGTAGTTATGCTAACCTTACTATTGGTTTTCTTCAATTTCTACAGGTTAATGCAAATGGTATTGCTGCCCGGTAATATGATTAAAGGTGTGTTGATGTTGCATATATACCCCGCATGGGTAGATCTGACAAGAACTACGTCGTGAGGTTGTTGTCATTGGTGTTGTTGTATTTAAAATAATTTGTGGATTTCTATCATGGGATAGTAAATTATTCCTAAAATCCACAGTGTGGTATTTATTATTATATGTAATATATTTTGTATGCATGCTTTGGATCCGCAGTGTGGCAAGAAAATATTTACATTATTTGAAGGAACACATGAGTGAGATGAAGGTTGGCCTTATTTTTTCGAGGATCAATTTTATGCATCGATATTTGTGTGGTGCACAAAATGCACCCTAGCCTGGAGAGTTTCTCACAACTATTATTTTTGCAAAATGCTACAAATAGCGTTATACATGAATCTACCAAACCACATAATCTCGAATCCAAATATATTCCATAGCTCTAAATGATGGTATCCACAACGAATTTTCTAAAACTCTAAGCTCCCTTGATAGGCAAGCTCCCTGTTGACCGAGGTGAATGAGCTGGGGGCGGACCCACTTTGTAATGCTCCCTTGATGGGCAGGCTCCTGGTTCATCCAGGTGAATGAGCTGTGGGGTGGGCCCACTCTGTAAGGGCATGTATAATGGTTGATTAAACGGTCTTATCTTAAACCTTGCATGTAATTTAGAGATGACATAAAAATGTCTACATTGGGTTATCTCTTAGCCTTATCTTCAATAACTAACTATTCCTAAAAACATGGTGAGACACATTGTGCTAATAGATCAAGTCTTAAATAAGAGAAGACAATCCTTTCCGTATAATGTTAAAAGTGACAAAAGTACGGGATATTCGTTTCTGAGCTCAGGCTCAGCTGATCCCGAAATCCCCACCGTCAGCTAGCATTGGGATGGGTGAATCAGTATTGTATTTTACTCTGTATAGCACATGTATGGACGGAAAATCAAGCCAGTCCCGTGGGCGCTTTAAATGCAGCAACAGATGTAAGGAAGAGACGGAACACCTAATTCGAGAACGGCTCAGGCACTGTTCTGTGCCAGGCTGATTCGTCAACGGCTCAGGCACAATCAACTGTTGTTTGCTTCTGTTTTTTTTTCGAAAGACTGCCGGAGAGCTGCTATAATAATTCCATTGAAGAAGAAGAGAGGCCGATCGCCTGGTACAAGTGTCAACCTGAACCAAAAGAACCAAAAAGAAGGGCACAAGAAAAATACACGAGCTGCCGGAGAGTTTGCCGAAGATGTAGTCACTTGGTGGAGGACCGCGATCACCTTTTCTTCTCCTGTCCAGCAGCTCGTGAGATTTGGAGGGCAATGAGCATTCAGCCCACTGCCGCGCCCATCAACGAGCTCTTCAGCACCCCCCTCCCCGCGCAGCTGCCCACTTCAGTCCGTACTTCCATGCTCCTTCTCATCCTTTGGAAAATTTGGGATGCTAGAAACAAGAAAGTTTTCCAAGGGCTTGACATCGCTTCCTCAGTTTCTTTAAAGCTATCATGGATAATTTGCTTATTTGGTCTCATCGGCTTAAGTCTTGTTCCTTAAAGGGCCATGCCAGCTTGTGGCGTGTAGTGGTGGCATGTATGGAAAAAGTTAATTGACCGCCGCGGTCTCTGTGCACTGTTTTATGGTAATATTATCTAGGGAACGTTCCCTGTGGAGGAGGTCCCAGAGAACACCCTCACAGCCGTCTGATTAAAGTCACACGGTCGTACCATGCTGGTGCTGTGAGTATGGTGAAATGTTTCCATTGTATAGAATGCTTGGATGAGAACTTGTCTGCGGCACTGGGAGCGAGAGCCTGTGTAGTAGTACTACTCTTACTTTACATACTTTATTTAGTTTTACCATCACTCCTAGTTTATACTTGTTCGCCCTGGGATTAGCAACTTCGGCCTTGGTCCCTAGCCCAAGTGAAAGAGACAGAAAATGTTCAACAATCCCGAGTTCTTATACAAAGCACGGGCAAATAGCTCCCATGCGACGTCGTTGGTGTGAATTGTCTCTCATGCGACATAGTTGGTTGTAATAGCTCTCATGTGACATCTGCGTTGGAAAAAATAGCTCCCATGCGACACTGCTGCCTAATCCAAAGACACATGTTTAAAAATCGAATCAGGTGAGCGGGACCCACAGCATGGGACCCACTAACTTATCCAACTCAGCATTGGTCAAATGAGCGGGACCCACAGCATGGGACCCACTAACTTATCTAGGTCAGAATTGGTACAAGAGAACACCGAGCCGTGCAGCACCCGAGCCCATCCTCCCCCCCTCCCCGACCGTTGTTGTTCTTCTTCTCCGGCGACGACACGCAGCAACGCCGTTCCGGGCCGCGACCTAGCAATGTCGAGCTCCGCTTCAGCCTCCCGCCACTCATGGCCGCGCTATGGCGCAGTGCCCATGACAAGGTGCCCTGCATGCCCACGTATCGCACCCCTGAAGCGGCTAGTCACAACGACCGACAAGAATGGCAACCTTGGGCGGGAATTTGTGAAATGCGAGAGCAAACCAGAGCAGGGAAAGGTGAGACTTTACTTCTCAATATGCCAATTTTGTTTTTTGTCTCCCAATTTCATATTTGCCCATTTTTCCCCATCGGATTTGGGATTTAGGGTTCATCTTTCCGATTTCAGAAATTGAAGCAATGCACCCATTTTGAGTGGCTAGATGAGTACATAGAGCGGATTCAACTGGAGGGTGCATCAGGGGAGCTCGATTTACCGTTGGAGGCGGAGAAGTTGGGCAAGTTTGGATCTGGCGCGTCTGGATCTGGGGCCCCCGGATCTGGCAATTCCATTGGGGGCGCCCGCCCTTCCATTGGTGCTATTGTGGGGGATGCAGGAGTGATGACAAAGCTGAAGAAGCTGAACAAGCAAATGAAGAAACTCATCGAATTGTAGAAGCAGGGCAATTTGATGGGGCTGATGGCCGGACTTTTTTATGTTTGTGTAATTGCTCTCGCATTTGTTAATGTGGTGATAATTAGTCGTAAGTGAATAGATTGGGCATCATTTGTAATCGTAATGATATGTACATTTGAATAAAAGTGTTGCACTGTACGAATTCGACATGTCTTCTCCACTCTGTTTCGTTTTTTCAGTTTTTCAGTCCGTCATCAGTTTCAGTTTCAGTGGTAGAGGGAGAAAAGAAAAAAAAAGGTTCGTCCACAGTTGCCCGAAAAAGGCCAGGCCCATATAGAAGTTAGGCAGGGCCGAATAGAACATATCAAGGCCCATTGATAAAAGAAGTGTAGCTAGTGCAAAAAAAAGTGCACACGGTCATTGACATCGATATATCTTTTTGGCTTTAGGTTATTTCACAAATTTTAAGTTTCCTGCCTTCACCATTTTTTAGATAACTCATCTGATAATTATTTGAGCTATTTTTATGCATAAGCTATCGTGTCCGATGGTAGGGTCCCGTGTTGTTTCAGCTAAAACAAAAGGTTGGTTCTAGTTAGCAGTCTAACTTGCAGTCTTTGTGAACCAAAAAAGTCGCAATTGTTTGGTTCTAGTTTATTTCAACCAAGCACCATTTTTTTTTGATTTGTGCTATGGTGTTTTCAAAGTTTTTACTTGTGTGTTTCAACCGAAAAAGGTTGTGCCCCTCTAAAAAAAAGAAGACATCTAGTGTGCCCCAAGTAGCATCTCCTTACAACATAGAGGGGCATCCCCTTACAACATATAGTGCATAAAACATAAAAGGAAGATAATTAACTAGACACGTGCTAACAACAACTTATATGATTGGATCATGTTTTAGTGCATTTTTTAGTTCACATGGCCACATAAATAAAATGCAATGGAGAAACTATGAAAACACCATAGCACAAATAAAAAAAATTAATAGATAGCACGATAGCCCGAAAAAACATTAATAGATAGCACGATAGAGGGGCATCGGGTACCCTAGTAGCATAGATAGATAGAACATATAGAGGGGCATCCCCTTACAACATATAGTTCATAAAACATGGAAGGAAAATAATTAAAACTAGATAGATAGAAGACACGGGCACACACGCCCGAACCAACACAAACACAAGCTAGATAGATAGAAAGACTCGCACTCGAACAACTCCTTGGCCCCTCATCCTTAGCCAGCACCCCTCACTCGTCGTTCTCCGGCATCTGGTAGGGGAGGGTGTGCATGCCGTTGGGGTGAGGGAAGATGTGGTGGAAGTTGGTGAAGATGTTGTAGGTCGTGAACGCGATAAACTCGCATCCACACCAGAACACCTCGCCGAGGAGATGGTGAGCGTCGTAGGGGTTGGTGAAGGTGACGTAGAGGCCGATGATGAGGCCGTTGGCGTTGCCATCGTACTGCTCGTGGAGGTGGAACATGGGCGGAGTGCCCGGAGGGAGGTGGCGGTAGCCGGCTTGGAGGAAGAAGCAAGCCAACTCTCTAGGGCCCCTCCACCTTGAGATGGCCCACACCCTCAGGTTATTCTCGACGATGACTCCGGCCGGGTACTCCCTCTCCGGCACGGTGCAAGGGCGGCGGTAGGTAGGGCCATTGAACTGTATGGTGGCTCGAGTGGTGGATTTGGCTCAAAAAGAAGAAGCGGAGGAGGCTTGAGAGATGAGTGTGAGAGGGATGAGGAAATGGTGCCCTTTTATAGCCGTGTTGCAGCCGTGGTCAATGTGTACACGGTGCCTTCTCGATCGTTTTCTCTTTTCCGTTCGTACTGACATAAGTAATTGCGGGCATTAATTCAAAAACGGCAGGCAGCGCATCCAAAGAGGCACCGGCGGTACAGGCGAGATGCATCGTTTCGTGCACTTGCATCGGCGGTGACACCGCGTGGGAAACAGGCCCGTTCATCCGCGCGTGACACTAAAAAAGGAGCTTCACCACCGACCCGTCCGTCCCGTGTCTCAGGTTCAAACATGCATTTGTTAAAATAGCTTGGATGCGACGTACCTATACGCTGCGCCCCTGCCGTGCTTTACTGCGTCGATGCGTGCATGCAAGCCTGCATGCAAATGGCTAGGCTGTGTCACAGCGTTCATGAGCACAGAATATCTAGGCTACGACGTTGCATGGCATGCATGGGACAGGGATGGCCGACATGTCATTGACCCTCTCGCATGCAGCCCACCCCCCCGCTCGACGGTCGAGCGCACGCACGCCAGGCTCTGCCGGGCCCGATCCGCTCGGCCCAACGGTCACTGAGATGCTCCCCCTCTCAACATTATCTGTTCGTCAGAGAGAAAAAATGGTGGCCAATCAGATTGGAGAATCAGGGCTCCCATGGATCGCCCCCGCGGAATCCTTCTAGAAGGCCTATCCGACGGCCGCAGTTTGGCGTTAGGGTTAGATCGACGGTGGATGTTTGGCGCTAGGGTTACATGGGTTTTGGAGGCAGTCAACGGGGTTTTGAAAGGTTTGACCGAACATTCAAATGTGTATAACTAATTCAAAAAAAATCTAAAAAATGAAAAACATGCGCATATAGTCTTTTTATGTTACATAGTTACGATATAAAATGACAAACTTGATCTAATGATCTTTGCATGAAAAAACCTTCACAAATTGGACTATCTCGACTGAGGTTGCATAGAGTTCAAAGGAGTGAGAAGAGGGTTTGAGGTTTTGAAAATGCAAAAAAAATTCAAAAACCTCACCTTAGCTTCATTTTGGAGTGACTAAGGAGGATCTGAAGTTATTTTTGCATTTTTAAATTTTTAAACTTGTTTTACTGCTGACTTTGTATTAAAGGGTGTTTTTTCAAAAATAAATTAAATAATATGAATACTTATTCAAAAAAGGTGAGACTTCGTGTTGATCCTATATAGGTATAATATAAGCTAAGAAAATCTTTTTGGGTGATTTTGACAAGGTCGAAAAAAACTTGCTTAGAAATGGGGCCGTTTTCGCTTACTTTGGAGCCTGTTTGGACAACATTTTCAGTGACTATGAGTTGGACTTCACAAAAAGGGTTGGATTTATGAACTAAAGTGCATAGTAGTACATAAAAGAATGCAACATCACAGAACAAACAAATGAACCCCAAATATATTGGAGATAGGTTCAAATTTGAATGTCGGTTCAAATTTGAATTTTATTTCAAGTCAAATCAACATCATAGCACATAAGTTTTCACATGAAAGAACATAATTTTCACATTAAATGACAGCAAACTTAAGTTTTCACATCAAATTTGAATGATTTTGACTCTATTTCTTTTGCTTCTTTCTACCAATCGATTTCTTCGCCTTTTTCCACCGTTTGGTCCCACGGCGCATAGTTTGTTGATGCTGATGGTCTTGCTTTTTGGCCCCTTGGTTTTCTTACCAACTCCACTAGGCCCCCTCAACTTTTGCACCTGACCATGTCCCACTTCTTCAGTCTGCACTTCTGCAGATTGAGTAGATGGCACACATTGTTCAACTACTTCAGTTTGCAACTCAACACTTGGCAGCACAACCTCCAAACATGGCAACACAGCTGTCAAAGCAGATTCGCATGGCAGCACAACAGTTGCTTCATCTGCAACAGTTTCAGATTGCCCTAGCGCCTGCAAAACAGATTCAGTATGCATCACATCGTCCAAAACAGAAAAACTTAGCTCATGTTCAGCAGTAACAGTTTCAGTTTGCTCCATATCTTTGTCACCAAACATTATCTGCTTAGTGCTCTTCCTTCTAAAGCCATTGTGTCTTGCTTTTTTCACTGGCCAGCATTGTTCAACAACAAGAGGTGGGGCTTTTTCTGCATGTTTCCTCCTAAAAAATAAAGCATTTGACTTGGTTAGATAATAGAACAAGTAGCGAAATCAAAAACTTGCAAAAACAGTAACATAAACATACTTTGGCCTCTGAGGAGTGTAGATGCATTTGGATGAACCAATTCTGTGCCCAAGTACCTCACACAACTTGCACCTCTTTTTGTTACCTTTTTTAGCCCTTTTGGGCTTATCATTCTTTTCCTTTTCCTTTTTCCCCTTCTTACTACAACCACCTTTCTCAAACCAAGCTTTGAATCTGCTCTGTTTTGGCCTCCCAGCCTTTCTTCTAGTGACAGGGGGACACAAGGTAAATTCTATTTCCACCTCAGGCCACTGAGATTGGTCAGTCAGTGCAGGAATTGGACTTGCATATGCAGCTTTGAATTTTTGTACTGAATAATACTCATGCAAATATGGGTGCATATTTAACCTGGGTTTAGATGCCAAAAAAGTATGGAATGCTCACATGGTTTTCCAGTGTGTTGCCACTCTTGGCAAGTGCACTCATGCAACTCAATATTTACCACATGCCTCTTTCCACTCTTTGTATCTCTAACTTCAGCACCCCACAAGGAAGATTTCTCAACAGATAGATGTGAAAGATTTCTACTCCTATTGACCACCTGTTGTACCACTGCTGAAAGCTTGTCCCCTTCCAAAATATTAGCAATTTTTTCTCTCAACTCCCACAAACGCATGATCATGATCCTTATTTGGTCCACCATGTCATGCACAGGCAAGTCTTTCAAATCCTTCACTTTGTTGTTAAAACTTTCTGCCAAGTTGTTATTGATATGATCACATTTTATGGCAATATTAAAACCTGATCTATACCACAATAGAGAATGGTGTGTGTTCAACCATGAAGCAAATTCATTATCACTACATGATGCCAATATCTTACCAAGGTGATAGGAATGTGTCCTAGGATCTTGCTGCTGGCCACATGCGCCCAAATTCATCTCCTCTGATTTTTTTTATCAGATTCATACACATATGTCCAAAGCACTCCCTCTGCTCAGCATGGGGGAAAACATTTTTACTGCATTTTCCAACCCTTTACATGCATCTGTGTGGATGGCCAAAGGAGAAACTGGCCCTATGCATCTTTTCAGTTGCATCATGAACCATATCCATGATGCCTCTGTCTCTGATTGAAACATTCCTATTGCAATAGGGAACATCCAGTTGTGTCCATCTAGAGCATTGCATGCAGCCAACTGACCATTCCACTTTCCAGTCAAAACAGTGAGTCTATGCTCAAATATGGACGACAACCTGCTTTGAATCCATCTATGCAAGGCTTCAAACACATAAAAAACTTGCTGAATAAAACCTTGCCATCCTCTGTTACCTCTGTATCTATCTCCACCACACTCCCAGGTGACCTCGTCTCCACCTCTGCTTTAAAACTATACAACATCCTAAATGTATTTGCCCAGTCACCATACAATGATTTCATGGCCCTTTGTTTTGCTTTCCACACTGTGGTATATTGCAGCTGGATGGGGTACAACTTCTCCAAGTCAACTTTAAGCCTCTTTGCAGTAGTGTTTGGAGTCTTGGCTAAAATAGGAGTAATCTTCTCTGTAACCCAAAGTTGTGATGTCATCTTTGAAACTCTCTGTGAAGTGGACATACATGTATGCTGGTGTGGTATTTGATTTACCCTTAATGTACTTCCATCAGGTTGTAGTTGAAGGAAATATGCCCTAGAGGCAATAATAAAGTTATTATTTATTTCCTTATTTCATGATAAATGTTTATTATTCATAATAGAATTGTATTAACCGGAAACATGATACATGTGTGAATACATAGACAAACTGAGTGTCACTAGTATGCCTCTACTTGACTAGCTCATTAATCAAAGATGGTTATGTTTCCTAGCCATGGACAAAGAGTTGTCATTTGATTAACGGGATCACATCATTAGGAGAATGATGTGATTGACTTGACCCATTCCGTTAGCTTAGCACTTGATCGTTTAGTATGTTGCTATTGCTTTCTTCATGACTATACATGTTCCTATGACTATGAGATTATGCAACTCCCGTTTACCGGAGGAACATTTTGTGTGCTATTAAACGTCACAACGTAACTGGGTGATTATAAAGGTGCTCTACAGGTGTCTCCGAAGGTACTTGTTGGGTTGGCGTATTTCGAGATTAGGATTTGTCACTCCGATTGTCGGAGAGGTATCTCTGGGCCCACTCGGTAATGCACATCACTATAAGCCTTGCAAGCATTGCAACTAATGAGTTAGTTGCGAGATGATGTATTACGGAACGAGTAAAGAGACTTGCCGGTAACGAGATTGAACTAGGTATTGAGATATCGACGATCGAATCTCGGGCAAGTAACATACCGATGACAAAGGGAACAACGTATGTTGTTATGTGGTTTGACCGATAAAGATCTTCGTAGAATATGTAGGAGCCAATATGAGCATCCAGGTTCCGCTATTGGTTATTGACCGGAAACGTGTCTCGGTCATGTCTACATAGTTCTCGAACCTGTAGGGTCCGCACGCTTAAGGTTTCGATGACAGTTATATTATGAGTTTATGAGTGTTGATGTACCGAAGGAGTTCGGAGTCCCAGATAAGATCGGGGACATGACGAGGAGTCTCGAAATGGTTGAGACGTAAAGATCGATATATCGGACGACTATATTCAGACTTCGGAAAGGTTCCAAGTGATTCGGGTATTTTTCGGAGTACTGGAGAGTTACGGGAATTCGCCGGGGAGTATATGGGCCTTATTGGGCCATACGGGAATAGAGGAGAGAGGCCGAAAGGAAGGAGGCGCGCAGGCCCCCTCTGGTCGGAATTGGACAAGGGGTGAAGCCCCCTTTTCCTTCCTCCTCTCCCCCTCTTTCCCCCTTCTCCTACTCCAACAAGGAAGGAGGGAGTCCTACTCCCGGTGGGAGTAGGACTTCCCTTGGCGCGCGCCCTCCTAGGCCGGCCACCCCCTCCCCCTTGATCCTTTATATATAGGGGCAGGGGGCACCTCTAGACACAACAACAATTGATCCCTTGGATCTCTTAGCCGTGTGCGGTGCCCCCCTCCACCATAATCCTCGATAATATTGTAGCGGTGCTTGGGCAAAGCCCTGCGACGGTAGAACATCAAGATCATCACCACACCGTCGTGCTAATGGAACTCTTCCCCGACACCCTGCTGGATCGGAGTCTAGGGATCATCATCGAGCTGAACGTGTGCTAGAACTCGGAGATGCCGTAGTTTCGGTGCTTGATCGGTCGGGCCGTGAAGACGTACGACTACATCAACCGCGTTGTTCTAACGCTTCCTCTTTAGGTCTACGAGGGTACATGGACATACTCTCCCCTCTCGTTGCTATGCATCACCATGATCTTGCGTGTGCGTAGGAAAATTTTGAAATTACTACATTCCCCAACAGTGGCATCAGAGCCTAGGTTTTATGCGTAGATGTTATATGCACGAGTAGAACACAAGTGAGTTGTGGGCGATACAAGTCATACTGCTTACCAGCATGTCATACTTTGGTTCGGCGGTATTGTTGGATGAAGCGGCCCGGACCGACATTACGCGTACGCTTACGCGAGACTGGTTCTACCGACATGCTTTGCACACAGGTGGCTGGCGGGTGTCAGTTTCTCCAACTTTAGTTGAAATGAGTGTGGCTATGCCCGGTCCTTGACAAGGTTAAAACAACACTAACTTGACGAACTATCATTGTGGTTTTTGATGCGTAGGTAAGAACGGTTCTTGCTCAGCCCGTAGCAGCCACGTAAAATTTGCAACAACAAAATAGAGAACATCTAACTTGTTTTTGTAGGGCATGTTGTGATGTGATATGGTGAAGACGTGATGAGATATAAGTTGTTGTATGAGATGATCATGTTTTGTTGAAGTTATCGGCAACTGGCAGAAGCCCTATGGTTGTCTCTTTATTGCATAAAATGCAAGCGCCAAATAATTGCTTTACTTTATCGCTATGCGATAGCAATAGTTGGCAAGACGACCATGTGACGACACATTGATATAGATCAAGATGATGGAGATCATGGTGTCATGCCGGTGACGATAGAGGTCATGACAGTACTTTGGAGATGGAGATCAAAGGTGCAAGATGATCATGGCCATATCATGTCACATATTTTGATTGCATATGGTGTTTATCTTTTATACATCTTATTTTGCTTAGTTTGACGGTAGCATTTTAAGATGATCTCTCACTAATTATCAAGAAGTGTTCTCCCTGAGTATGCACCGTTGTGAAAGTTCTTCCTGCTGAGACACCACGTGATGATCGGGTGTGATAGGCTCTACGTTCAAATACAACGGGTGCAAAACAGTTGCACACGTGGAATACTCAGGTTAAACTTGACGAGCCTAGCATATACAGATATGGCCTCGGAACAATGAGACCAAAAGGTCGAACGTGAATCATATAGTAGATATGATCAACATAGTAGCAAAACCGGTAGCGCCTTGTACTAGAAAACAAGTCAGTGTAATTCCCCCTAAACAATAAAATATGTTGACATGGGGAGGAACATATTTATTAGTTATATCATCTGCAATTGCCTGAATCTCAGGACATTCCTCAAACCAATCATATACTTTATTGAGATAGGTAACTAACTCGAGTCCCCCTCTAAGAGCCGTGGGGAGGCGGCGAGTTAGTAGCAGTAGGTGGCAAAGTGGCTTTGTTACCTATTCCATTAGGAACTGCAGATTTTTTAGTCCATCACATTCATGCATTTACCATACATGTGACTGTATTAATACTTTTGAAAGGTGTTTTATTTGCTCGGAGTTCCTGTTTGATACCCAATAAAGCAAATCTAGGTTTTTTCTTTCCTTGCGATGGGCCTGGCCGAGGGGGAACATGTCAAGTATCCGCCTGGGATCATGTTTTCTTAGGTTTATCTGGATGTACAATGCAATTTCGGTAGTCATTTTCCATTTCAGTTGGAAAATGCAGTCAGATGTTTGGGGTACTATAAGTGATCAAGGGGTGGTAACTCATATTACAGGGGGAAACTTTGCACAGAGTTCCATTACGATTAATGGGTGGCTTCGAGATTTCTTGTGGGCACAGGCATCGCAAGTCATTCAGTCTTATGGTTCTTCTTTATCTGTATATGGTCTTTTTTTTCTTAGGTGCTCATTTTGTCTGGGCCTTCAGTTTAATGTTTTTATTCAGCGGCCATGGTTATTGGCAAGAACTCACTGAATCTATCGTTTGGGCTCATAACAAATTAAAAGTTTCTCCTGCTACTCAGCCTAGAGCCTTGAGCATTATACAAGGACGCGCTGTAGGAGTAACCCATTACCTTCTGGGTGGAATTGCCATGACATGGGCACTCTTCTTAGCGAGAATTATTGCAGTAGGATAGTGGCTTGGAGGATTTGAAAGGCATTATGGAATTAAGATTTCCTAGGTTTAGCCAAGGCTTAGCTTAGGACCCCACGACTCGTCGTATTTGGAATGTGCACCATTGAAAACTACTCCATCTCACGTGATGATCGGACATGGTTTAGTTGATTTGGATCACGTGATCACTTAGATGACTAGAGAGATGTCTGTCTAAGTGGGAGTTCTTAAGTAATATGATTAATTGAACTTAAATTTATCATGAACTTAGTCCTGGTAGTATTTTGCAAATTATGTTGTAGATCAATAGCTCGCGTTGTTGCTTTTATATGTTTATTTTGATATGTTCCTAGAGAAAATTGTGTTGAAAAATGTTAGTAGCAATGATGCGGATTGGATCCGTGATCTGAGCTTTATCCTCATTGCTGCACAGAAGAATTATGTCCTTAATGCACCGCTAGGTGACAGACCTATAGCAGGAGCAGATGCAGATGTTATGAATGTTTGGCTAGCTCAATATGATGACTACTTGATAGTTTAGTGCACCATGCTTAACGGCTTAGAATCGGGACTTCAAAGACGTTTTGAACGTCATGGACCATATGAGATGTTCCAGGAGTTGAAGTTAATATTTCAAGCAAATACCCGAGTTGAGAGATATGAAGTCTCCAACAAGTTCTATGGCTAAAAGATGGAGGAGAATCGCTCAACTAGTGAGCATGTGCTCAGATTGTCTGGGTACTACAATCGCTTGAATCAAGTGGGAGTTAATCTTCCAGATAAGATAGTGATTGACAAAGTTCTCTAGTCACCATCACCAAGTTAGTAGAACTTTGTGATGAACTATAGTGTGCAAGGGATGACGAAAACGGTTCCCGAACTCTTCGTGATGTTGAAATCGACGAAGGTAGAAATCAAGAAAGAGCATCAAGTGTTGATGGTTGACAAGATCACTAGTTCCAAGAAAAGGGCAAAGGGAAAGAAATGGGAACTTCAAGTAGAATGACTAGCAAGTTGTCACTCCCGCGAAGAAGCCCAAAGCTGAACCAAAGCCTGAAACTGAGTGCTTACACTGCAAAGGAAAATGGTCACTGGAAACGGAAATACCCTGAAAATTTGGTGGATAAGAAGGATGGCAGAGTAAACAAGGGTATATTTGATATACATGTTATTGATGTGTACCTTACTAGTGTTTATAGTAGCCCCTGAGTATTTGATACTTGTTCGGTTGCTAAAAATTAGTGACTCGAAACAGGAGTTACAGAATAAACAGAGACTAGTTGAGGGTGAAGTGACGATGTGTATTGGAAGTGGTTCCAAGATTGATATGATCATCATCGCACACTCCCTATACTTTCGGGATTAGTGTTAAACCTAAATAAATGTTATTTGGCGTTTGTGTTGAACATGAATTTGATTTGATCATGTTTATTGCGATATGGTTATTCATTTAAAGTCAAAGAATAATTGTTGTTCTGTTTACATGAATAAAACCTTTGATGGTCATACATCCAATGAAAATAGTTTGTTGGATCTCGATCGTAGTGATACACATTTTCATAATATTGATGCCAAAAGATGCAAAGTTAATAATGATAGTGCAACTTATTTGTGGCACTATCGTTTGAGTCGTATCGGTGTAAAGCGCATGAAGAAACTCCATAAAGATGGATTTTTGGAATCACTTGGTTATGAATCATTTGATGCTTGCGAACCGTACCTTTTGGGCAAGATGACTAAAACTCCGTTCTCTGGAACAATGGAACGAGCTATTGACTTAATGGAAATAATACATACCAATGTATGCGATCCGATGAGTGTTAAGGCTCGCGGCGTGTGTCGTTATTTTCTGACATTCACAGATGATTGGAGGAGATATGGGTATATCTACCTGATGAAACATAAGTCTGAAACATTTGAAAAGTTCAAAGAATTTCAGAGTGAAGTGGAAAATCATCGTAACAAGAAAAATAAAGTTTCTATGATCTGACCGTGGAGACAAATATTTGAGTTACGAGTTTGGTCTTCACTTGAAACAATGTGAACTAGTTTCGCAACTCACGCCACCTGGAACACCACAATGTAATGGTGTATCCGAACGTCGTAATCGTACTTTACTAGATATGGTGCGATCTATGATGTCTCTTATCGATTTACCACTATCGTTTTGGGGTTATGCATTAAAGACAGCTGCATTCACGTTTAATAGGGCACCATCTAAATCTGTTGAGACGACACCATATGAACTATGGTTTAGCAGTAAACCTAAGTTGTCGTTTCTTAAAGTTTGGCGTTGTGATGCTTATATGAAAAAGGTTTTCAACCTGATAAGCTCGAACCCAAATCGGAGAAGTGCGTCTTCATAGAATACCCAAAGGAAACTATTGGGTACACCTTCTATCACAGATCCGAAGGCAAAACATTCGTTGCTAAGAATGGATCCTTTCTAGAGGAGTTTCTCTTGAAAGAAGTGAGTGGGAGAAAAGTAGAACTTGATGAGGTAATTGTACCTTCTCCCAAATTGGAAAGTTGTTCATCACAGAAATCAGTTCCACTGATTGCTACACCGATTAGAGAGGAAGCTAATGATGATGATCATGAAACTTCAAATCAAGTTACTACAGAACCTCGTAGGTATTCCAGAGTACGGTCCATGCCAGTGTGGTATGGTAATCCTATTCTGGAAGTCATGTTACTAGACCATGATAAACCTACGAACTATGAGGAAGCGATGATGAGCCCAGATTCCGCGAAATGGTTTGAGGCCATGAAATATGAGATGGGATCCATGTATGAGAACAAAGTATGGACTTTGATTGACTTGCCCAATGATCGGTGAGTCATTAAGAATAAATGGACCTTCAAGAGGAAGACAAACGCTGATAGTAGTATTACTATCTACAAAGCTCGACTTGTCGCAAAATGTTTTTTGACAAGTTCAAGGTGTTGAATATGATGAGATTTTCTCACTCATATTGATGCTTAAGTCTGTCCGAATCATGTTAGCAATTGCCACATTTTATGAAATCTGGCAAATGGATGTCAAAACTGCATTCCTTAATGGATTTATTAAAGAAGAGTTGCATATGATGCAACCAGAAGTTTTTGTCAATCCTAAAGATGCTAACAAAATGTGCAAGCTCCAGCGATCCATCGATGGACTGGTGCAAGCATCTCAGAGTTGGAATATACGCATTGATAAGTTGATCAAAGCATATAGTTTTATACAGACTTGCGGTGAAGCCTGTATTTACAATAAAGTGAGTGGGAGCACTACCACCTTTCTGATAAATATATGTGAGTAACATATTGTTGATCAGAAATGATGTAGAATTTTTCTGGAAAGCATAAAGGAGTATTTGAAAGGAGTTCTTTATAAGAAAGACCTCAGTAAAGCTACTTACATATTGAGCATCACAATCTATTGAGATAGATCAAGACGCTTGATAAGTTTTTCAATAAGTACATACCTTGTCAAGATTTTGAAGTAGTTCAAAATGGAACAGTCAAAGAAAGAGTTCTTGCCTGTGTTGCAAAGGTGTGAAATTGAGTAAGACTCAAATCCCGACCACGGCAGAAAATAGAAAAGAGAATGAAAGTTATTCCCTATGCCTCAGTCATAGGTTCTATAAAGTATGCTATGCTATGTACCAGACCTATTGTATACCTTGTTCTGAATTTTGTAAGGGAATACAATAGTGATCTAGGAGTAGATCACTGGACATTGGTCAAGAATATCCTTAGTGAGGACTAAGGAAATGTTTCTCGATTATGGAGGTGATAAAAAGAGTTTGTCGTAAAGAGTTACATTGATGCAAGCTTTTACACCGATCCAGATGACTCTAAGTCTCAATCTGGATACATATTGAAAGTGGGAGCAATTAGCTAGAGTAGCTCCGTGCAGAGCATTGTAGACATAGAATATTTGAAAAATACATACGGCTCTGAATGTGACAGACCCGTTGACTAAACTTCTCTCACGAGCAAAACATGATCATACCTTAGTACTCTTTGGGTGTTAATCACATAGCGATGTGAAATACATTATTGACTCTAGTAAACCCTTTGGGTGTTGATCACATGACGATGTGAACTATGGGTATTAATCACATACAGATGTGAATATTGGTGTTAAATCACATGGTGATGTGAACTAGATTATTGACTCTAGTGCGAGTGGGAGACTGAAGGAAATATGTCCTAGAGGCAATAATAAAGTTATTATTTATTTCCTTATTTCATGATAAATGTTTATTATTCATGCTAGAATTGTATTAACTGGAAACATGATACATGTGTGAATACATAGACAAACTGAGTGTCACTAGTATGCCTCTACTTGACTAGCTCATTAATCAAAGATGGTTATGTTTCCTAGCCATGGACAAAGAGTTGTCATTTGAGTAACGCGATCACATCATTAGGAGAATGATGTGATTGACTTGACCCATTCTGTTAGCTTAGCACTTGATTGTTTAGTATGTTGCTATTGCTTTCTTCATGACTTATACATGTTCCTATGACTATGAGATTATGCAACTCCCGTTTACCGAAGGAACACTTTGTGTGCTACCAAACGTCACAACGTAACTGGGTGATTATAAAGGTGCTCTACAGGTGTCTCCGAAGGTACTTGTTGGGTTGGCGTATTTCGAGATTAGGATTTGTCACTCCGATTGTCGGAGAGGTATCTCTAGGCCCACTCGGTAATGCACATCACTATAAGCCTTGCAAGCATTGCAACTAATGAGTTAGTTGCGAGATGATGTATTACAGAACGAGTAAAGAGACTTTTCGGTAACGAGATAGAACTAGGTATTGAGTTACCGACGATCGAATCTCGGGCAAGTAACATACCGATGACAAAGGGAACAACGTATTTTGTTATGCGGTTTGACCGATAAAGATCTTCGTAGAATATGTAGGAGCCAATATGAGGATCCAGGTTCCACTATTGGTTATTGACCGGAAACGTGTCTCGGTCATGTCTACATAGTTCTCGAACCCGTAGGGTCCGCACGCTTAAGGTTTCGATGACCGTTATATTATGAGTTTATGAGTTTTGATGTACCGAAGGAGTTCGGAGTCCCTAATGAGATCGGGGACATGACGAGGAGTCTTGAAATGGTCGAGAAGTAAATATCGATATATGGGACGACTATATTCGGACTTCGGAAAGGTTCCGAGTGATTCGGGTATTTTTCGGTGTACCGGAGAGTTACGGGAATTTGCCGGGGAGTATATGGGCCTTATTGGGCCATACGGGAATAGAGGAGAGAGGCCGAAAGGAAGGAGGCAGCCCTCCTCTGGTCCGAATTGGACAAGGGGTGCAGCCCCCTTTTCCTTCCTCCTCTGCCCCTCTTTCCCCCTTCTCCTACTCCAACAAGGAAGGAGGGAGTCCTACTCCCGGTGGGAGTTGGATTCCCCTTAGCGCGCCCCCTCCTAGGCCGGCCACCCCCTCCCCCTTGCTCCTTTATATACAGGGGCAGGGGGGCACCTCTAGACACAACAAAAATTGATCCCTTGGATCTCTTAGCCGTGTGTGGTGCCCCCCTCCACCATAATCCTCGATAATATCGTAGTGGTGCCTAGGCGAAGCCCTGCGACGGTAGAACATCAAGATCGTCACCACGCCGTCGTGCTGACGGAACTCTTCCCCGACACCCTGCTGGATCGGAGTCCGCGGATCGTCGTCAAGCTGAACATGTGCTAGAACTCGGAGGTGCCGTAGTTTCGGTGCTTGATCGGTCGGGCCGTGAACACGTACGACTACATCAACCGCGTTGTTCTAACGCTTCCGCTTTCGGTCTATGAGGGTACGTGGACATACTCTCCCCTCTCGTTGCTATGCATCACCATGATCTTGCGTGTGCGTAGGAAAATTTTGAAATTACTACGTTCTCCAACAGTAGTCTGGCAGACAAGTACCATTTGCAAGGATTGCCACCACCATCATAACCTTTGCACCGAGCATAAAATTTCTTTCGATCAGTCCACATAGTCTTGGCATCAAACTCTTTTTTCACTGCATAGGTCCTGAAAGACATCCTAAACTCCTTCATGCTTGGCCACAACTTTCCCACCTCAATAACTGGGTTCTCTTTGTCATACAAACAAACCAGCTCATTATCATTTGCATCATCCACATCATCTGCAGCCTCTCTCATCAGTTGTTCTTCATCCTCATTTGCATTTCTAGGGCCTGTGTTACCATCAGCAGGCAAAGAACTGTCATCCTTCTCCTTATCTTTGTCATCAACTTGAATGCCAAACATTTCGGCCATATCAATGTTAGATATTGGTGTAATGACCAAATCTGTTTTTTCATTCAACTCTACTACATCCCAGTCAACAACAATCTTCCTAGCACCATGGGTTCCCTCCTCTCCATCTACATCAATCCCTGTATCTTCAGCTACTATAGTCGGTTCAGTCAACAATGACAACATCTTCTTTTGTGAAACCCATTCATCGTCTTCCACCTGTGCAGCCATCTTTGATGGCACATAACCAACTCTGGAATGAGTTTGCAGATCAATTAGCTCTGCATAAAATGTTACTTGCTTGCTTGCCCACCCTTCTTGCTGATCAATTTCAGCAACCATGGATTCTCCATCTTCAATTCTCACATATTCACCATTATAGTTATCGAAACGTTGCAGAGATACCTCTTGTTCTGGACCCCGAACAATACTCTCCCCAATTCTCTCCACCAATTTTCCCACGGCCTTCTCCTTCATGCTCTCCAATTCTTGGGGATCAACATCTGCAAATTTGACATCCAACCTCACGGTGGTATCTCTATCAATGTCTTGGACACTGCCATCACTGAGCTTGGCTTTACAGGGGAAAAATTCTACTATAATTGCGAATGTGGTGGCAGAACCTGAACCTCCCCTATTTTGTCAATGGCAGGCAGCGACAGTCACTACCAAATCGAGTTCGATTCTAAATCGCCAAGAAAAGAGGGTGGCATTACCGATTTGAAGCACTGTCTCCTCGCTCCATCTCATCCAGCCCTCGCTCCATCTCCTATCCAATCGAGATTCTAAAACGCCAAGAAACAGGGGCAGCATAAGGCCACAGATTTATCCAAATTCAGTGGAATGGGAGTAGTGTTTGGAAAATACTCACTCGCAATAGCCGCTGCAGAGAAGCGCTCCACCAGCGAGCCCCGGAGAAGAAACAGCCCCTGGATCCAATAGAGCCCGATTCTAAATCGCCAAGAAACAGAGGGGCGGCATGAGGCCACAGATCCCCAAAAATTCTGCTGAGTGGGACTAGGGTTTCGGGCTCACCTCGCAATAGCTCTGCCGCTACCGTGCGCTCCACCACCGCGGAGAAGAAACCGCTGCTGGAGAAGATGCTTACGGCGGCGCCGCTCGCCCAGTCCAGCACGGGCGAGTCGAGCACGGCCACACAGTCACCGGTCGAGTCGTGGACGGTTGACTCTTCTACGTGGCCCTAGGTGAACCCCACCAGTCAGAGCACATAACCCCTAGTGTCCTAACCAAACCTCAGCCTAACTAACAGCCAACTAGCCGCGTAAATGGGTTGTCTTGCTTGAGCTATTTATCCGTTGGGAGACGTCGCATGAGAGCTATTACAACCAACTACGTCGCATGAGAGATAATTCACACCAACGACATCGCATGGGAGCTATTTGCCCACAAAGCACAGTGTGTGATGGTGCTTCCTAGTCTTTAGAGACCTCGCGGGTACACCAGGAGGCAGAGGGAGAGTCCGACGGCTCGAGGTCAAGGTGCATCATTGGAGCATCGGAGTTGGAGACGACGACCACTTCGACATTGATTTCGGACGCCCGGGTTCAATTCCTTTGGCCAGACGATGAAGGGGAGCTTTATGATGCTCAAAGACAAGGTGGTTGGGCTAGGAGAGGATCATAGCAGCGCAGACGACGAGGATGTCGGCGACAACAAGAACTACTCCCTTCGTCCCATAATGTACTAGTGTGAAAAACGTCTTACATTATTGGACGGCGGGAGTAGGTGCTAGGCATGTTCTTGGTGCTTGAGATGGGAGCTCTGATGCAACTCCTCCACCCGAGATGGCCGCCTAACCCTCCTGTGCTTCGTACAGGTCTGTCACGTAGGCTCCATTCTGCATCGCGCCCAACCTCGCCGGTCCATGTTGGGCGATACGGCATCCAACTATTGCATCGAATTTTTTTCCTACTGCAAATAACAACCAGGTACATGCTATGTAGTAAATCACGGGATAAGCATTAGAAGCGCAGTCCTTGCAGCAGAAGTAGTGGATTTTTGGTCCAAGAGGAACCCATGCCCAACGCTATTGCCAAAAAGGATTACATGTGGATAAAATCGACAAAAAGGACCCCTAAGCCATGGCGGCAGGCGTGGCACACGACACGTGGCACCTGCTGCCACGGCCGGAGGCGGCGGCCCCTGTTACCACGACCGGAGGAGGCCAGCCGGGTGTAACGTATTTTGTACAATGCCTCTCGCCTGGACGAAACGGGCCGAGCCAGGTGGGCCCTGCCGCCACCGCACGAGGCGGCCATCGCTGCGTCTGCCGCTCTCAGGCCGACAACTCCTGTTGCGCGCGGGCCGAGGGCGTGGTCCAGGACGCCACTACACGAGGTGGCACTACTATAGCTGCTGATGCATGCCTAACATCGTCACCTGTTGCAGACGGCGCTGATTGCTGCGACCGACTGGACAGATTCCCGCGCACGGGAATCGGATGCTGTTGCTGCGGGTGATTTTTGACGCCTTGTGCCGACACTCAGCGGTGCTCCTCTGCACTGGTTGCCTTGTTTTGCTTTCCGCCACAAGTTACGATGCTTTGGAATCAGATTCTCGCCTATTCCCGCCTAAACTTTGATGTCTTGTGTACTAATTCCTACGCAAACGACACTGATTAAAGCACTGTATGATTGCCGCTTCATTTTATTGCTGCAGCCGACATGAAAACACTCAGGCATGCACTGGTTGCACTGTTGCCAGAGCACAATTGGCCCTTCAGCCTCCAAAACAGGCACTTCTGCTCCTTCGCATGCCGGACAGCCTTCGCCTTGGCCGCCGCCTCCTTAGATGCCTCACAAATTGACAACTCGACGGTGAGCCGAAGCACCTACACATTCTTGCGGCGGAGCTGCCGCGCATCCATCTTCACCGTCGTGAGGGAATGGTAGAGGACCCACGCGAGGAGCACATCCTTTGGATCCACCGACGTCTCCCTCTCCCTCGCCCGTTGCTGCTCATGCTGGGCTGCCCGTGCCTCAGATTTAGACGTCCTCATCTGCGCCGGCATCGGCATGGGAACGACGAACCAAAGGTGCCCGGGTACCACATCAGGAGCTGATTGAGCTTGTGGATGTTGGTGGTGTACTTGGATGATCACTGGTGTGGAGCGGTCGGAGATGCACAACAGGCGGGAGGATCCGTCGACGTCGTTGGCATTTCATCCCGGGCGACGGGCACAACAGAACTGGAGCTCCCGTTGTCGCCCTAGTCTAGCCATGACAGCCTCAAAGCAATGCAGAGGGCCACCTCCTCTACATCGTCCGACTCAGCAACACGCAGCAGGCGGGACTAGTCGTTGGAGCCGCCAGATCCGCTACTGAAGCCAGCGCTACTGCCGTCGCTCTCCATCGACCGCGAGTGGGAGGGAACTGGGAGTGGAGGAGACGGAGGGAGGGAGTGGATTGGAATTATTGATTTCGGCCTAGGGTTTGTGCGCATGTGGATATTTGTGCGGGCTAGGGTGCGCAAGGCTAGGCCAGATCGATGTCGCGAACGCGCTCAGGCCTTCTCATATCCGTCTCGGATTTGGACTGGATAGGAGGGATGCCACTCCGCCCGGGCTTTTGAAACAGTTTCAAGCGACCGACTATATCGGGGTTTTTTACCGGTCAGTAATCAGTCCATCTGTTTATTAGACAAGGGTTTTAGGGTTTGTGCCACTCCTCCAACGTGGGGTGGCGCTTTCATTATATAATCATGCACAACATAATTACAAGTGGGGCCCAGTATATACAGAGTCTAACACCCTCCCTCAATCTTAACCATGCTCAGAAGAATTCACTAGGTTGTGATTGCGCCTACACCCTTCAAACTGAGGAAGAGGCAGTGGCTTCGTGAAGATGCCAGCAAGTTGATCTTTCGAGGAGATGAACTTGATAAGAAGCAGTTTCTGGGCAACACGTTCCCTGACAAAATGGTAATCAACTTCGATGTGTTTGGTGCGAGCATGAAAGACTGGATTTGAAGACAAATACATCGCACCAATGTTATCACACCAAAGCACCGGCGGCTGCTTCTGAGGAATCTTCAACTCTCTGAGCAAGAACTGTATCCAAATAAGCTCTGCTGTGGCATTTGCAACTGCTTTGTACTCAGCTTCAGTGCTGCTGTGGGACACCGTTGCCTGTTTACGAGCACTCCAGGCGATCAAGTTTGAACCAAGGAACACTGCATATCCCCCCGTTGATCGTCTGTCGTCCGGACTCCCAGCCCAGTCTGCATCAGAGAACGCAGAGAGAACACCAGAGGGGGCCGGTTGCAGATGCAAGCCATAAGAAGAAGTGGACCGGATGTAATGCAAGATGCGCTTAACTGCAGCCCAGTGAGAGTCTCGAGGAGCATGAAGAAACTGGCAGACCCGGTTGACCGCATAGGAGATATCAGGACGAGTGATAGTCAAGTACTGCAAGCCACCAACAATGCTGCGATACTCAGTAGCCTCATCAGCAGGTAGGAGAGAACCATCAAGAGCAGATAGTCGGTCAGTGGAGGACATAGGTGTAGTAGCTGGCTTGCACTGGAGCATACCAGACCTCCGAAGAATATCGAGAGAATACTTCTGCTGAGTGAGAGTCAAGCCAGAACCAGAGGACAAAACTTCAAGGCCAAGGAAATAGTGAAGCTGCCCAAGATCCTTAACAGCAAAGTCAGCACTCAAAGTAGAAACCAGGCGATCCGCAGCATAGTCCGAGGAACTGACCAAGATGATATCGTCAACATAGACCAGTAGGTACATAGTAACTGTAGGTCGCTGAAGAAGAAATAACGAGGTATCGGCCAGTGAGGGAACAAATCCATGAGCCCGAAGAGTGGTGCCAAGACGCGCATGCCAAGCACGCGGAGCCTGCTTCAGACCATAGAGTGCCTTAACAAGACGACATAGATGTTGTGGATGAGATGGATCAACAAAACCTGGAGGCTAACGCATGTAAACCTCCTCCTCAAGAACACCATGAAGGAAAGCATTCTGAACATCAAGCTGACGAAGAGACCATCCACGGGTAATTGCCAGTGAGAGCAGAAGCCGAATTGTGGTCGGTTTGACCACTGGACTGAAGGTGTCCTCATAATCAAGGCCATGGCGTTGCTTGAATCCTTTAGCAACCAGTTGAGCCTTGTATCTCTTGATGGAACCATCAGCATGTTTCTTTACCTTGAAAACCCACTTTGAATCAATGATGTTGACACCAGCCTTGGGAGGAACCAGTCGCCATGTTTCATTCCTAAGAAGAGCGTGGTATTCTTGTTCCATCGCAGTAAGCCAGTGTGGGATACTCAGGGCAGCCTGAAAATGCCGAGGCTCAGCAGCAGGATCGGACTGGGCCTGCGCCATGCAAGTCGCAAGCCAGGCCACCGTGCCATCCTTGCGTTCCTTAGGACGAAACACTCCACTTTTGCTGCGTGTGTGAGGACGCAGCACTGGGGGCGGAGCGGGTGGCGAAACCGACGGTGAGGATGATGAAGGGGACGCAGCATCCGTCATGGCAGAGGCTGACGCAGTCGGTAGCGGTGACGACGAAGACACAGCAGGAGACGCCGACCCACTCGAGGGCAACGGCGATCCAGGCGAGCAGGACAAGTGCCGCACAGGCGAGATGATGACGCGGGACTCCCAGGCGGAGACGGCCCAGGCGTCGATGGCGGGGGGCTCCCAGGCTGGGACGGCCCATGCGTCGATGCAGGTGACGGCCCAGGCGTCGATGGCGAGGACGCCGGCGCAGAAGAGACGGCCTGCGGGGCCGACGCACCAGTCAGCAGAGGCGGCGACTGGGCCGGAGTGGTGACGCGCGGTGCAGCAACCGCGGTCACGGGCATGGGCGGGCTCGTTGCATGGGACATGCACGACGCCAGCCGATCAACGTGAGCGGGCGGTGATGACATGGCCGTCGGGGACGAGGGAGCCGGAGCGTCAACCTCATCCAGGAGCTGAAGCCGTGCACATCTCCCAATACCTGCACCATGGTTAGACAACAAAAAGGGCGAATGTGCAGCATCTACAAATTGATCAGGCAATATAGTGGATGGGTGCGCTGGCGGTGTGGAGCTTGTGTCAGATGAGGGAAGAGCAGCAAAGGGAAAAACGTGCTCATCAAAAATAATATCTCGGGAGATATACACACGATTAGATGGGACATGAAGGCACTTATACCCTTTGTGAACAGAACTATACCCCAGGAAGACACTTCTTTGACCGGAACTCAAGCTTGCGATTATTATATGGACAGAGATGCGACCAACATGCAAAACCGAACACTTTAAGAAACGTGTAATCAGGAGTCTGACCAAGCAAGAGTTCAAGTGGAGTTTTCATTATATAATCATGTACAACATAATTACAAGTGGGGCCCAGTATATACAGAGTCTAACATTGTTTAAGTGTTTGGGACCGATTTGAGGCTCCCAGGTGTAGCTAGGGCATTTACGCGGTTTGAAGCACCCGATTGTAGATGCTCTTAGTATCTTTTTTTTTTGCTAGCGAGCCGCGAGCGATGGATGAAGTGCTGGGCCACTGCGTATGATGAAGAATAAAAATGTATATCCTGCATGTATTGGCACTAATCTTCTCTAGGGGGCAGCTGTGAAGAAGAATAACCAATGACGAATCGAGCTCCTTGCTGGTCATAAGAGATACAGATAATAAGGCCATCTAATGATGTTTTTTTTAAACATCAGTACAGACACAAGCGCCCATATACACGCGCATACACTCATCCTTATGAACGCACACACGCACACCCTACCCTTATGAGCACCTCCGAAAGACCGAGCACCAGAATTAAACCCTGATGGGCTGGGGATACCACAATCTCTCTAATCATCCAACCGCAGGTTGGTTCGCGCCATCCAATGATGTTAACCATCTTTCTGTGCTATATCGCAGGTTGAATGATCGTATTTGTTCTCATCCTCCCACGTACTCTACTAGTATACATCACATGGAAACCTCGCTATCCTTTCTTTCCTTGAAGCGTCGTCTTGTCAGAATAGAATAGACAGAAAACGACAAACGCCAGCGACGGTCATTAAGTATGGTTCACGGTTACACACTAACAATCGCAGTTTTTATCATTTTCATTACTCTCTCGTTCTTTTTTACATTTTCCGCATAGTTTATTTCTTTCTCATAATACTCAACAACATTTCGACCACCACATCACTTATTTTCTAGAATTTAAAATAACTTGCAGGCATTTTACAAAATAAATCTTTGTATGGGACAAACGACCCATGTCTCGCCTATCCGTGGGATCGACACTCTTAGCTACAACTAAACCCTCTGGGACATCATGTGGCATGTGACCACAATGGCCGCAGGTCGGGCGGCGCCATTTATCCTAGTCCCCCAATTAGAAATTCGCCCATATTTGACTTTTGGGGGACGGGCTAGAGATGCTCTAAGTCCCCAGATACGCAATGGAACGACAGAGGCAAGGTGGCAGGGGCGGAGATCGGACCCAGGAACCCAAGGCCTGGGCCAGGGGCATGAGGCCCAACTCCTTTGATGACTATAGCAACTACCTAGCATGTAGGGCCCAAATCCAGGACAACGCTCGAAGGCGGCCCGGGGCCCGTCGCCGGCCTGGCTTCGCCCCTGCCAGGTGGCTTGTGTGCCTCGGGCCGTAAAAGTAACATCCATGTCCCCAAATGCGCGGAGGACCTACGACAACGACAACTCATCTCCGATGTGAGTAGGAAGTGCGACAACAATTTGAGTCGGTGCGTTGGTGATTTTGTGCGGTGAGGAAGGAGAATATTACGGGCTATAATTATTCTCCTAAGATTGTCGTGAGCAGGCTATGATTGCGGGCTATAATTATCACCTTTGATGGGCGAGGCTTCCTCGACCTGGTGAGCTCCATGGTTCTTCAAATGGTGGGCATGGATGAGGCATTCTGTCATCTAGGAGGGACAAGACTTGGGGTGGCTACTCTTGCCCTTTTCAAGTGGTCTTCTGTCGGTGTTATCCCCTACCTGGATTTCTGAGTGGGCCCTGCGTGGTATCTCAAGGGAGTCTTGGCTGGTGTTGCTCTTCGAAGGTGTCGCTAGACAGTGCAACCTCACCTATGTTGTGTTGTCCAACTGTTGTTGTAGCTCTTCCCTTGCTGTATAACTACCGGAGGGTTGTATGGTCACTGAGTATACGTGTGGCGCATCGGAGAAAGATGGCATTGTGCAAGGTACCGTGGGGGAAGGAGGTGTAGAGATATGCGGGGTGTAAGTAGCTGCCAGAGCTATGGCTTCATGCATCGATTGATGCAGAGGCCGGGGGTTTTCCTCCTTTTTCTAAAAAAAGTAGTTGCCAGAGCTATATGGGAAGGGAAGGGGGGAGACGCGCCACATCAGTCCTCATCAAGGCAAGTGTAGTCACCAAACGGCGCAGCAGGAAGGGAGGTGTCGTCAAGGAAGCGGGGGAGGCGAGAAGTCACCCGAGCATGCCAACCCTCGTTAGAGTATGTGAAAGGAGAAAATGAGGTAAGGTTGAGGGTTAGGGTTTCTGTTTTGATGTGCAGCTGAAACATATAGTGCCCAAATAGCTCTTGTGTCCGACAGCACATAATATAGAAACGGCATAACATTTCAGCATATACCACACGTATATGATGACCCGTGCGTTTGGTACGACTGTGCTTTCACACAGCCCGTATTAATGACTAAAAATATATATCCTGCATGTGTTGGCACTAAAATTCAATAGGGGCCAGCTGGGAAGGAGAATTACAAATGACGAATGTAGCTCCTTGCTGGTCATAACAGATAACGGACTAGGTCCTGCAATAATGCTAATCCTCTTACCTATGCACTAAGACAAAAGAGTAGCTAGGTCGCAGGTTGAACAATAGTATTCGTTCTGATCCATTCAATTACATTACATGAAAAACTTGCTACGATTTCTTTGCTCGAAAGGCCGTCCGGCCAGAATAGAACAGAAATGAAAACGACGAACGCCCGCGATAGTCATCAAGTATAGTTAGCGGTTACACACTAATGCTAGTCCTTCAGGTCTATAAATGGAACCCTCGTCTTCACGTACCACTCACACACACAACACACGAGAAAGACAGAGCGAGCAAGAATCTGTCCCTATTCCTCATAGAGACGGCCATGGCCATTCCTCCTAAAAATGCTCTCTACTTCCTGCTGCTCGTCTCCAGCTTCATCCTTGGCGCCATGGCGGATCTAGCCTTATCATGCCCTTCCCGCTGTGAAGTGGAGCTACAATGGACCTTATACGCGCGGCAGATTGGGGGCGGAGCAAACGCGAACCAGGAAGAGATGGTTCACTCCGTGCACCCCACCACAGGATTTGGTACGATCGTCGTCAACAACTGGGATGTGCTCGACGCGCCTCTGCCTAACGCAGCCATAGTTGCCCGTGCAAGAGGCACTCACACCAAGGCTGGCCCAGCCGCCGGTGACTGGTTCACTTCTCTCAGCATAGTCTTCGAGGGAGCCAGGTATTGAATTATTAGCTATGTTCTCTATCTTTTTGCAAAAGAAATTCATTAGATCCCAACTGCATGCTGGAGGTCCTTACATTGCGACTATTTTTGCATAGCTTGATTACAAGTAAAATAGTTGTATTTCTATAGAAGTTAAGATTATATATATGCTATGCAGTCGCACGCACACATTTACAAGCTTTTTTTGATATTATTGTTGCCCGCTTGAAATAGGTTCAATGGGTCGACCTTTCAAGTCATGGGGATCACCAATACAGATGGTCTGTGGGCTATTGTTGGCGGTACCAAAGAATTGTCCAGGGCAGATGGCACCATTAAACATACTCTGTTAAGGGCGACGGCCCTTGAGAACTATAGACAACTTGATATTCGTGCATTCTATACCCCGCCTGCGGTAAGTTGAAGATACGATAAGAAAACTCTGCATAATTAAGATGACAATAATCTATCTGGCAAACAATTAACTACCAAAAATGTTATTGTTCATTAGGCACGAATGGTATTGTTAGATTTTGTAGATAATTAATAACCAAAGCAGTAATATAGTAAGTGGTAATGGTAAAAGGGACACAAAACTATAGTTATTTTATAGTTAATTACTTACCTTTCATACAAATCGGTAATGGATAAAGTAGCACATGATTGGTCTTTAAATTTTTTAAGAGATGTTAACATTTTGGAGATGAGGGTGCAGTAGTTATGCTAACCTTACTATTGGTTTTCTTCAATTTCTACAGGTTAATGCAAATGGTATTGCTGCCCAGTAATATGATTAAAGGTGTGTTGATGTTGCATATATACCCCGCATGGGTAGATCTGACAAGAACTACGTCGTGAGGTTGTTGTCATTGGTGTTGTTGTATTTAAAATAATTTGTGGATTTCTATCATGGGATAGTAAATTATTCCTAAAATCCACAGTGTGGTATTTATTATTATATGTAATATATTTTGTATGCATGCTTTGGATCCGCAGTGTGGCAAGAAAATATTTACATTATTTGAAGGAACACATGAGTGAGATGAAGGTTGGCCTTATTTTTTCGAGGATCAATTTTATGCATCGATATTTGTGTGGTGCACAAAATGCACCCTAGCCTGGAGAGTTTCTCACAACTATTATTTTTGCAAAATGCTACAAATAGCGTTATACATGAATCTACCAAACCACATAATCTCGAATCCAAATATATTCCATAGCTCTAAATGATGGTATCCACAACGAATTTTCTAAAACTCTAAGCTCCCTTGATAGGCAAGCTCCCTGTTGACCGAGGTGAATGAGCTGAGGGCGGACCCACTTTGTAATGCTCCCTTGATGGGCAGGCTCCTGGTTCATCTAGGTGAATGAGCTGTGGGGTGGGCCCACTTTGTAAGGGCATGTACAATGGTTGATTAAACGGTCTTATCTTAAACCTTGCATGTAATTTAGAGATGACATAAAAATGTCTACATTGGGTTATCTCTTAGCCTTATCTTCAATAACTAACTATTCCTAAAAACATGGTGAGACACATTGTGCTAATAGATCAAGTCTTAAATAAGAGAAGACAATCCTTTCCGTATAATGTTAAAAGTGACAAAAGTATGGGATATTCGTTGCTGAGCTCGGGCTCAGCTGATCCCGAAATCCCCACCGTCAGCTAGCATTGGGATGGGTGAAGCAGTATTGTATTTTACTCTGTATAGCACATGTATGGATGGAAAATCAAGCCAGTCCCGTGGGCGCATTAAATGCAGCAACAGATGTAAGGGAGAGACGGAACACCTAATTCGAGAACGGCTCAGGCACTGTTCTGTGCCAGGCTGATTCGTCAACGACTCAGGCACAATCAATTGTTGTTTGCTTCTGTTTTTTTTTTCAAAAGACTGCCGGAGAGCTGCTGTAATAATTCCATTGAAGAAGAAGAGAGGCCGATCGCCTGGTACAAGTGTTAACCTGAACCAAAAGAACCAAAAAGAAGGGCACAAGAAAAATACACCAGGAGCAAGCCTTGCTCAAAGCTTCCACTATGGCCAGCAACACACTAGTCCAGCTCAACCTGGGTCGAAGGGAATGGAACAAACTGCAAGTTTCCATGCTACTACATCATCTCTGATCCTTACGATCAAAGCCGGCGCCCGGAGTCCCTTTAGGTGGAAAATCCTTCTATTTTGTTCAAACAAGGTTTTCTAACAGTTTAGTTCGCCAACCCCCTTGCACCTTTACAGCTTGACATCTCTGTTCTGTCACCTAAATCGTTAAACCATTCAGATATAGAGGCGTCAATGCTCCAGACTTCTGGGGAGAACGATGGCAGACTAGCCGTGTTGGAGAAGGTTTCCCAAATCTGCTTTGACCATTTGCATTCAGAGGGCACATGCATAGAGGGCAAATATAGTTATTTTCAATACCTTTTAACAGTCGCATTCCGCCGTAAGGATCTTTCGTTCCATAGCCATCCAGAGGAAGATCTTGCATTTGGCAGGCATCCAAACTTTCCAAACAGAGTTGTATAGCTTTGATCTAGTAATTGCCTCAAACTGGAAGTGGTATATGTTGAACTTGCAGAATAAGCCCTATCAGCCGTAAGCTTCCAAATAATTTGATCATTCACCGCTGGAGCTAGGGTGATGTGCTGAAGAAGATTTGCAAAAGTAAGCAGCTCTTCCATCATGTCGTCCGTCCAGACGCGTTCCAGATTGTGAACCCAACTATCACGTTTCAGCGCATCAGCCACCATTCTGCTCGTACGAGCATAATCAATGAAAAGGGCAGGGCTACATTTCTCGTTGCCAATCCATTTAGCCATGAATCCTTCCAAAACAGGTTGTTTTACCATTTGCCAGTGGTCACCCTTGATGTTGTTGCAAACACGGCGAAGTCATCGTATCACATGGATCCAGCAGCCCAGGTTAGGCAAATGCAAGGGTGTCCATCTTAGCCACAACCTACGTAGGCAAAGAGCTCCACTTAATTTGTTCATATCCTGAAGGCCAAGACCACCTAAGAGTTTTGGGCAAAGAGCTCCACTTATTTTTCTCCATTGCATTTATTCTCACCACACCAAAACCAAGCTCTTGTGCGCTGGTTGAACCATCACAACAGCCACATGGGTAGCCGATGTGTGGTCAGTAGGTAAACCGGTAGAGATCTTAGCACTGCCTCTGCTTCTGGCCTCCCCTGCAAATTAATCAATCTAAAATGTCAGCGCTTTACGCCCCAAATTTATTAACAGTATATGTTCTATTTAATGTCCTGCCTCAAAGAACAATTAGGCATTTTTTAGTACGCACTGAGCATCGGCAAACGATCTCGGCGTTCTCCTGCATTGATTTGGTCCTCTCGGTGTTCAGCTGCTCATCCATACCTAACCAAAGCCGATCTTCCACGAATACAAGTTATAGAAATTGCATGCATCACCCAAGTGGGTCGAAACTAAGTCCTAGTTCTGGTCTAATAACACTTTTGTTGGTTCCTCCGTGTGTTTGTGAACTCTAGTGCACTCATACTAGAGGGGCACGGTGGCTTGTCGGGTGGTGCATTGTTGAGACGCAACCTGAATTTTTCAAGCAAACCATTACTTTTTGTTAGGTTCAACTGCAAAGTATGACTGTTAAAAGTAATTGCCAGACTAGGAGAACTAACAAGTTATCTGCAGGAACAAGTTCTCAGGCGGGGCAGTGAACTTGATTAAAATCTCTTTAGGGGAGAAATGCAGAGAAATTATTTAGGGCAGTGAACTTGATTAAGCCGCTCTCCAAAAGTATAGTTATTTTATAGTCAATTATTTACCTTTCATACAAAAAGGTAATTATGATTTTGGAGCAGAGAGTGCAATAATTATGCTTATATTACTATTGATTTTCTTCATTTTCGACACGTCGGTGCAAATGGTATTGCTGTCCAGTAATTTGATTAAGGATGTGTTGATGTTGCATACCCCGAGTGGGTACATATGTGACAAGAACTACGTCCTCATGTTGTTGTCACTAGTGATCTTATATTTAAAATAATATGTGGATTTCTATCATAGGGTACTAAATTATTCCTCAAATCCATGCAGTGCTCTGTTTATTGTTATCATGTAATATATTTGGTATGATTTGGATCAAATACTTATATATGGCCGAGAAAAGAAGTCCATCATTCGAATGAACACATGACTGTCTTCTTTTTGTGAGATCACTTGTACGCACCTGTATTTGTGTGGTGCACCAATTCCGCCGTAGCCTGAAAAGGTTCTGACATTTTATTTTATTTTGCAAAATGCTTGAAAATAGCGTTGTGCATCTGTCTACCATACCATGTAATCTCAAATCCAAATATATCTCATAGCTCCAAATGATACTATCCACCATAAAATTGTCTTTTATTGTTGACAGGAAAATCTATGCTTAAATGTTCCTGTGTGTGTCAAGATGTAGCAGACCTAGACTCGAGTATATCATCATTCAATTGGTGTTCTGAAATCATCTGGATCCCCTTTGCTATTGCCAAAATCCGAGCTCCTTAGTTTCTTCCCTTCTAGTAAATTAATGAGCTGTGTATGCGGCATAAAAACTATTCTAAGCATATGAGATGGTGAAAGAGCCGACATTTTATCAATGATGAGTTACTTGGTTGTTATCCACCTCCTCCTCCTCATTCTTGCTGAATGGCTCGCCAGGGGCAGTGGTAGAGAACCGACGTGGACCGTGACAACAAGGCGACCCGCTGTTGTCACTGTTGCTCATCATTGTTTTCCAGCCACATCACCGCTTGCTCGTAAGGTCTGCTGAGCTTGACCTTGTTGCGCCGCTGCTGGGCAGAGATTAAGCTGTGCGTCAGCCTATATGCGGAGGACGTGATCCTCTTGGCCAATCCGAAGAAATTGGAAATCGACGCGCTAATGCAAATCTAGAAGGATTTCAGTGATGCCTTGGGCCTCAAGATCAACCCACAAAAATCCACGACGACGCCCATTAGGAGTGATGATGCTAAGCTGCTGGAAGTGCTTCAGAATTTTGGAAGGAAAATATCAATCTTGCCAATAAGATAATTGGGCCTCCTGATTACCATCTCCAGAGCGCTTGGTGCATCTCCAGACTACGCTTGGTGCATCTACAATGATAAAAGTTCACGAATTTTAAAAACAAATGCTCACGTGTTTGAAAAACATATGGCGGACCCGAACAAAGTTTGAGGTTATGAAAAAAGTTCCTGGATTTGAAAAATTCACAAGAAAATTAAAAATGAAAAAACAAAAAAAAGGGAAAGAAAAAGCAAACATAAAACTGGAATAAAAAATAAATAAAGACCGGACAAAAGCTTTCTAAAATGGTCGGAAGTATCTAAAATCGATGAAAAGTTTCAAGCATATATTGTCCCACCCATAACTATCTTAGCCCACCATGGGGATCTGTGCCCCATAGATGAGAGCAATTAGTCAAGGGGTATCCCTTGCTGGAGCCCCGTAACAGTCACTTTTGTGGGCTGGGAGCATGCCAAATGTTGCGTCCAGCCGCCGCCGCATGTTGCGTGCCGGACATTTCCTCCGGATTTTTTAAATATTTCTGTGCATGTTTTCAAGTTTTAGATTGTATTTTCCCGGTTTCTGTTGGCTTTTCGGTTTTGTTCTGATATTTCTAGGTTTTGAAAAAAAATAGTGAATTTTGTGCTTGACAAAAAGAATTTTATGCTATAATGAGAAGCACAGATTTGCTTTCCAAGAAGGCATAGATTTTGCTTCCATGAGAACCATAGATTTGCTTCTCATGAAGGTATAGATTTACCTCCACGAAAACACAACTATACTTCTCGAAAAGGGAAAAAATCACTAGTTTTTTTTATGAAAGACACACATTTGCTTCTCGTGAAGGCACAGATTTTCTTTTGTGAGAAGCACAAATTTACTTTTCAAAATTGTGTTTTTTTTTCACTTTCTGTGTGTGCTTATGCTAGAAGCACAGATTTGCATCTCGTGAAGGCATAGATCTGCGTTTCTGGAAAGAAACATATTTTTTTTGAGACAAACTCGCGAAACTTTTATTCAACCATCACAATGTTTATAGGGACGAACAAAAGATCGCCGGGGTGGCCTAACCAGACATGGCGGCCGGTCCCCAACGTTAATGCATGCTTCGCGAGATTGTGAGCCTCAAAGTTCGAGGATCTAAATTCATGACTAAAAGAACATTAAGAGAAAAAACGAGCTCTATCCGTTATTTCATGTACCACTGCTCCATATGCTGCCGCCGTCCCACTTTTGATCGCCTCCACCGCTGTCAAGCAATCCGAGGCGATGAAAACTTTCTGCTCGTACAAGTCCTCGGCAAGCGCCAGTGCTTCCCTTGTAGCTAGAACTTCAAGCACCTCCGGGTCGACTATGTTGTTGAAGATACACACCCGATGCATCGCGTCAAACGGCTCCCACAGCCCCCCTTCCACCAGCACGTGGCACAGCTGCATCGACATTAATCTTAACATGAACCTCCGGTGGTGGCTGCCAAGCAGTTGGGCGAGCCCTTGGAGTTGCCGGTGACCTCTCAATAGGTTTCTGTATGTGTTTCAAATCAGCCAAGTAGCTAGTGACAAAACCATGAGTAGCGAGAGGAGTTTTGTAAATTCCTTCATGTATGATCTTTCTCCTCGCCGCCCAAATCGCCCATAGTGTGACAATCATGGTAGTGAATTCCTCCGGAGGAAGCGACTCGCTCATCAGAAAGAGCCATCTCTTTTCCTGATCATCCCTATGCATACACATATGCTGCACCATATCCTCATTTGATAGAGCCCACACACATCGGGCGTAGTTGCAGTCAAGAAGAGAATGGCGCCAGTTGTCATCTGCTCCGCACAACGCACATACATGCGATGATGACATGTTTCGTCGGTGCAGAACATCACTGGTAGGAAGTGAATGACGAGCGAGCCTCCATGTGAATATTTTCAGTTTTGAAGGAACTTGCAATCCCCAAATAGATGACCATCCTTTGGAATCCCCGCTGGACATATCCTCGGCCTCTTCTAGCCAGTCCTCCCGTCCCATCTTCATCTTATGGATCAATTTGTAAGCTGATTTTACTAAGAAACGGCCCCTCGGATCGCCCGACCATGCCCAAAAGTCGTCCACTTGTCTAGTACATAGGGGGGTCTGCAGGATTGCCTCAGCGTCAGCAGGAACAAAGACTTGGCGTATGACCTCCTCACTCCATCATGCCATGGATGGTTCGATCAGCTCGCTTACCATCTGTGGTGGATCAGCTACCTGAGGCGGGAAAGGTTTCATAAGGCCACTTCTCGGGAGCCAGTTGTGATGCCAAATTCTGGTTGTTGCTCCATCGCCAATGCGCCTGATGATCCCATGGTTCAATACATTTCTTCCATCAATCATAGCTTGCCAGACTTGCGATGGATGGGGGCCTAGCTCCGCCTCCAATAAGGTCGTCACCGGGTAGTAAACTGCTTTGAGAATGCGAGCACTTAGGGATTCAGGTTCTTGTAGAAGTCGCCAAGCCTGCCTTGACAGTAAGGCAACGTTGAAGATCTCAAGATCTCAAAAACCCAGCCCCCCTAGGTCCTTTGGCCTTGTCATGACATCCCAGTAGACCCAGCATGTCTTCCTTCTACCTTGTTTGCTGCCCCACCAAAACTGTCGTATGATCGATGTTACACTCTCGCAAACTCCTCTAGGAAGTCTGAAGCAAGACATTGAAAACACTGGGATCGCTTGTGCAACCGATTTGATGAGGACTTCCTTTCCACCGACTGAAAGCATTTTCTGCATCCATCCTCTTACTTTCTCCCACACTCTATCCCGAAGGTACTTGAACATGCCATTTTTTGAGTGACCTACATCCGTTGGGAGCCCTAAATATCTGTCACTCAAAGATTCATTATGGACATCTAGACTTTGCATGAAACCTTGCTTAAGAGAATCTGGACACCCTCTGCTAAAGAAAACAGAAGATTTTTCATGATTTATTCTCTGTCCCGAGGTCCACAATAAGTATCCAGCAGGTTTGATACCAACTCTGCTCCCTCCACACTTGACTTAAAAAGCAATAGGCTATCGTCTGCAAACAATAGATGGCTAACAGTTGGGGCTGTAGGGGCCACCTTGATGCCGACAAACGCAGACGACTGAGAACTGGACTTCAAAAGGCACGACAGGCCCTCTGCTGCAAGTAAGAAAAGGTAAGGGGAGATCGGATCTCCCTGTCGAATACCCCTTGAGGGTTTAAACTGCTCTAGGTTTTCACCATTCAACAACACAGAAAAAGATACTGATTTCACCATCCCCATGATAATGTCCACCCAAGCTGACGAGAAACCTAGCTTGAGCATTATGGCCTGAAGATAATCCCATTCCAAGCGATCATATGCTTTCAGCATATCAAGTTTCAGTGCACAACTGCTATTGGTTTTTGATCGGTTCCTCTTCATAAAATGCAAACACTCGTAAGCAGAAATAATGTTATCGGATATCAATCTGCTGGGAACGAATGCTGACTGTTCTTCAGAAATAATGTCAGGTAGTATGACCTTCAGTCTATTAGCTATGACTTTTGAGGCAATTTTATAGAGCACGTTACAGAGGCTAATAGGTCTGAATTGAGAGAGGTGGGTCGGGCTTGTTACCTTTGGGATCAGAACTAAGACAGTGTCATTGATTGCCTCTGCACTCTCCTCTCCCTTTATAATCCTGAGGACCACTTCTGTCACCTCTTCCCCACAGATATCCCAATGGCGCTGGTAAAAATGTGCGGGGAAACCATCCGGGCCGGGTGCCTTTATAGGAAACATTTGGAAGAGCGTTGCCTTGACCTCATTACTGGTATAAGGAACAAACCTTCATTCATAGCCGGTGTTACCCTCGCAGGGACATGCATAAGAACATCATCCATCCCGGTCACACCCTCGGTGGTGTATAAGGACTTGTAGAAATCTATCACCATGCCTCCCAGCTTAGCCGGATCATCTGTGAGCACTCCTAGGGAGTTTTGCAACGCCTTGATCATATTCCGTTTCCGCCTCATGCTGGCTCTCATATGAAAGAATTTTGTATTTCTATCTCCCGATGCGAGCCACTGCAAACGCGATCTCTGGCGCCACATTAGTTCCTCTCTATGGTAAAGCTCCACCAGCTTCTCACTAATCTTCAATTCGACGTAAGTTGGCCTCGTCCGTGCCGGGTCGCTCCGTAACTGCTCCAACTGGCATTTAGCTTATTTAATTTGCTTTCGCACGCTCCCAAAAGTATCTTTACTCCAAACAACGAGATCCTTCGAGACTGAGAGCAGTTTGTCCAGAAAATCTCCAACTCCATACCCCGGCGCCACCGCATTCCATCTTGAGATGATCGTGTCTCGCCACTCCTCATGTGATTCCCACATCACTTCATACCTGAACTGTTGGTCTGATCGTTTCTGTTGCGAGTCCGTCTCCAACAAGATAGGCCCATGATCTGAAGACGCGGACGTGATATGGATAACTTGTGTTAGTGGGAACCTTTCCATCCAACTCGGCGTTGCTAGAGCGCGATCAAGGCGAACGCGCGTGTACGAGCACCCCTCACCTTCTTCTCAAACGTCCAAAAGCGGCCCTGATAGCCCAGATCCATTAACATGCAAATATCAACCGTGTCTCGAAAGGCTTGAATTTGTACATTACTACGATTAGCAGCACCTTGATGTTCTTCCGGACATAGAACTTCGTTGAAATCCCCCATGCAGAGCCATGGTAGGTCATTCAAAAAAGATAAACCTTTCAGCAGATCCCAAGTTTGGCTCCTCAAATGAGTTTGAGCCTCTCCATATACAAAAGTCAGCCTCCGAGGATCTTGAGCAGCCTCCTGAATTCTAACATCAATGTGATAGACGGAGTCACCTAAAATCTGAACATCTATAGTGTTATTCCAGAAAATACCCATACCTCCACTTCTCCCTTGGCTATCAATAGCATATGCATGATCATATCCCAACGTGTTTGCAAAAGCTTCAACCCGCACACCACTTATCTGTGTTTCAACAATACATAACACATCAGGGGCAAACTTCCTCGCGAACTCGCGAAGTTCTCGAACTGCCGCCGGTTTGCCCACGCCACTGCAGTTCCAACACAAGCCACTCATTGGGCTCGGTGGCGCTCCTCGAAGGAGCCCACAAAATTCTTCACTGCCGAAACCGATCCCTCTGTACCATCATCAACTACCTTAGACCTCTTAGGGTCTCTCTGGGGAGGAGGACTTGACAGGTTGCTTCCAACAGGAACAACCGCTAGATGCATGTTACTTGCTGTGTCAGGTGGCATACCATCAGAAGCTAAGCCACTCTTGTTTTTCTCTTGTCTGTCTTGTCTCTTCCTGGTTAAGTCATCAGTGTCAATCTCACAAGACACTTCTGCTGGTTCGTACGGTTTATGCCCACCCACTGCTCCAGAATAAACACCGACAAAGTCCTCCCGATCTCTTGATCTGCCGCCGTTTGATCTGCCTCCACGGCGACCGCCACGACGGCCGCGGCCTTCTCCATGGCCTCTACCCGATCTCATGAACCAGTCAGCCCTGAGTTCCTTGAACACTAAAGCAGATGGTGGGTGGATCCCGTTGCCATGTTCTTTGTATAGGTGACCAAGCATCCCGCAGACGGCGCACCAGTCAGGGAGCCGCTCGTACTTTACTTTGTAAATCTGCCTTTTTCCCTCTCTAACCATGGATACCGCATTCTTGAGAGGTTTGTGCACATTGATTCGTACCCAGACACGATAAAATTCTCGGTGAAATCATGGGATTGGGTTTCAGGAAAAAGAACCTCACCAACCTTAGAGGCCAGAGGATGGATTAGATGAGCATAGAGATCCGACACGTCATGGATTTGGATCCAAATATCAATACTCTCAAGTTTGATTGTCGAGGGTTTTGTAATACCATCATAGGGGGCTAGCAGCACCGCATCTCCCCTAAAATTCCACGGGCCTTCATGCATAACGTGTTCCCAATCCCCCAAACATGTGAACTGGACAGTGTACAGATTGTCCTCCAATGGTTTGAACTTCGCTTCTTGGGCAACGTCCCAGGCCGACCGCATATTCCTGTAGAACCAGGTCTGGCTGTAGGTTTTGCTAGTATTGACCTTTATCCACTCTACCCACCTTGGCGATTCCGGCGGAGCATCCTTCTCGTCGAAGATGACATCATCCAGATCCTCCTCCCGGAGGCCTAGCTCCTGCATCATCTTCTCAACATCGCTGAGCCCCGAGGAGCCCGTAGCTCCCTCATCAGCCATCTAGATCACTAACCCGATGATGAACAGATCGGGTTTCTCGAGGGGGAACCCTAAAACCTCGCTGCTTCCCGAGCCCGGCCAAGAGCGAGCGGCGACCCTAGGGCGCCCCTTGGTCACTCCTAGCAGGGAGATAGGACGGGAACCAGCGGCAGGGAAGGGGCCAACTCAACGGCGGCGACAAGATCGCCCCGAGAGAAAACACGAAACTCTAACGAGAGGGAAAAAACCGCCCAGTCCCCGGAAAGAAACATAAATGAAAAAGGGCTGTCTTGATGAGGAGGATGTACGTGCACTTTTGGCAGGCTGTGGTGGAAGCCCAACGTGGCCTAGTACGACGATGCGAGTTGACTGGGGGGCTTTTTTTGGGGGCAAACCAGGCCATCGATAGGGAGTGATCCTCTTCGGCGCCCTTAGCGCCCGTTAGCCTAGCTGGGGCTCAAAGACGCGCTGTAGTGGGCCGGCCCAGCTTCGCTCGAGTATCCTGAAACAACAAATGGCAAGGAAAAAATGCTCCTGTAAGTGGGATTCAAACCACTGCACCACGTCACCTTGTTGTGCTTTATTGGAAAACAGTAGTACCTTGACCCATGTTTCAGTCCCAGTACAAATATGTGAAAAAAAGGAAACAAAATTTTGCTTTTTTTAAAAGTTCATCAATTTTGAAAAAGAGTTAACGGATTTTCAAAGATATGTTTATAAAAATAAATAACTCATCAATTTTGAAAAACGTTCATGGATTCAAAAAAAGTTCACCAGATTTGGAAAAAGTTCATTGATTTTTATATAAAAAATCATGAATTTGAAAAAAGTTCACGTGATTTTGAAAAAAGTTCATTGATTTGGAAAAATTACATCAGTTTTGGTAGAGAAATGTTCATGAATTTGATAAAAGTTCACCGGATTTTAAAAAGGTTCATCGGTTGTGATAAAAAAAGGTGCATGCGTTTGAAAAAGTTTGACGGATTTTGAAAACAAGTTCACAGATTTAAAAAAAAGGTTCATTGGTTTTGATTAAAAATGGTCATAATCTGAAAAAAGTTCATTGATTTCAAAAAATGTTCACGGGTTTTCAGAAAGAGTTCACAAATTCGAAAAAAGTTCGTGAATATCGAAAAAAGTTCACCGGATTCAACAAAAAAGTTCATAAATTCTGATGAAAAAATTTCACGTATTTTGAAAAAATAAAAAGGGAAAAAGAGAAAACAAAAGGATCATGTATTTTTGAAATAAGAGAAAATAAAAATAAAAAGGAAAAGGTGAAAAGGAGAAAAAGAATGTAGAAAAACACGTCCGGTTGGTTGGCTAGTTGGCTATCGGCACTAGCACTAAATGAGAGGGGTCGCCGGATCCACGCACGTACGGTACACATTTTTTTGGCGTCTTAAAAATAGAAGGAAAATGGTAACTGGGCCGGCCCAAAGAGGAGGGGAGGTTGTGCGCACGTTTGGGCCGATGGCTTTAACTGGCGCAGCGGGCACCGAATACAATTTAGCATCTATAGGAGGGCCGCGTGCGAGCAGAGGGACGACGACGTAGGGAGGAACGAAATAGGGATGAATGGAGGGCAAACTTTCTGCTTTTCCGGAGGAAAAATAAAAACGAGAAGGAAATATGAAAACGGAAACCGAAATTTGTAGAACGGAAGTGGAAATGAAATTTTTTATGCCCAAAAGAAAGCAAAAATGGAATGGTATTTTCCAGTGAAACGGACGTGAAAACGGAACTTTTCGTTTCTGTGAATATGGATTTTCTGTTTTTACTAGTCTTATGGTTGCTTTAGCCCAACCACCAAACAACACAAGATGAAACAATGAGCAGGAGGCATCATTTGAAACCCAAGTTTTACAACCACACACATACTTAACTATACCCTCTCCGTAATTGTCCAGTACTGCTTAGTTGCTAACATAATCATATTATTTTGCAGCCATGTTACCAATTTATTAAATTTGTTTTTTGTGTGTGTATTTTTTTATGATTCAATGGGTTTTAAGTTCCGGTCAACACCCAATATTGTTCCATTTCCACTTTGTATTTGCTCTATGTCTGTTTCTGGTAAAATATGTTTTCGTATTCATTTCTGGAATTTCTGTATTCGTTTCCGCTTATGCAGAAAAAATAAACAAATATGGTTGTACCAATTCCGTCCGTTTTCGCTCCGTTTTCATCCCTAGAACGGAACACGGAACGCTTGGATAGGAAAAATAAGAGGATATGGTAGAAGATAAGTATACTATATCTCACCCCAGCCGCAACCATCTATCGATCTATTGTGTCTTAAAAAAGCAGATCGGCGGGGGAGGTCAAGACAATCCAAGCGTAGGAGGGTGTCGCGGGATTGTGACCAGGATGGATTCATCTTGTGAGCTAGTTAGAGCATCTACAATCGGGCGTCCTATATCCGTCTCATACGTCCGGGCAGGCCGTCCGGTCACTGACCGGTCAAAATATACCAACCCAACCGAAGCTCTCAAATGGATCTCAAACGCCCGGGCTGACCCTCATATCCGTCCCAAATGTAGGAAGGATATGAGGCGGCCCAGGCACGCCCGGACCCGTCCGCCTGACAAGCCCGGCCCACCACCGACCACACAGATATCCCACAGAAAACCCTGTCGGGCTCATCACTCCAAAACCCTAGCTCACTCACTCCTCTCACTGTCTCCATCCTCTCCTCTTCCCGCACCGATTTCAATTGAATCCAACGCAATATCGAGCTTCGGCAGCCGATCCGACGACAAGCTGGATCCGGAGTATGAACTAGCCCTTCGCATCGCCTTGGAGCGGCCCAAGGCGGAGACTGGGGGTAGCTCCGGATCTGCAGCCTCGCCGCAGCCGCAGTTTCCCTGTCGACGCAGCTCGGACACTGGTGTTGGCTCCTCCTGGGCCGGGGGCAGCTCCGACAGGCGGCCTGTGCAATCCACGCCTCTCCTACTCCGTCCCCTGGCCCCACCAGCTGCCGCTCCCCCTCGTGGGCAGCGGTGGGTGTTTGTGCCCGCACCGCCGGGCCGGACGCGCATGCCGAAGTTGGAGGCGCACGCCGCCCGTTGCGAGAGGCAGCAGGCAAGGGAGAGGGACGGTGTGAAGAGCTCTGTCCGCTGCCACGAGGAGCCCGACAAGGACAAGCGGCTCCTGGCATGGGTCTACCGCCGCTCTCTTACGACGATGGAGATGGACGCTCGGTGGCTCCAGCGGAAGAACGCAAAGGCCCTCCGGCTTGCCATCGAGCAGATAAAAACGAGAGGCGAAGGAGAAGGCGGCGAAGGCGGCTCGGTTATCCAAGCTCAGGCACAAGCAGGACAGGGTCGTCCAGCTCCTCAAGGGCCTCGTCATCGTCTCCTCCTCCTTGTCCGACGAATTGGATGATCCTCCAGCAGCCATCGTCCGCTACAGCCACGCCAGCGATCAGAAGGGGAAAGGGCCGGCCTGGAAGGTAAAGTTCAATTTCATTTCAAGTCTTAGATGTAGTATAAAGTTGCCCGTCGTTTATGTGAACTTTGGTGATCTTTTAGTGAACTATTGTGCTGTCCTATGTTTGATCTTATGTCCGGTCAGTTGATCTAACGTAGTGTTGTCAGCTTGCATGATTTAGTATGGATATAGGGGTTCGGATATAAGATATACGGATCCAGACGACGCGATTTGAGGGGTGCCCGGTCAGTGGCCACAGGCGCGCCCGCAGGCGTTTGACCAAGTCCAGCTATAGATGCTCTTAAGATGGAAAAGGAAGGGCTGGCGGCGTATCTGCCGAGGCCAGGGGTGCGTTGTGAGAAGGCGGCGGCGGCATACTTGCCGAGGAGGAAGAAGGAGATGGACTCAGAGCCTGAGGAGTCCCGAACCGATCTGAACGCATATGAAGCCGGCCTCTACCGCGTTTTCTTGGAGCAGATGTTCGGCAAGGATGGCGGTTCCTACGAGGACATCAGTAACTAGCGTCTAACTAATTTCTTGGTGGCCCGAAGAACTTCCAATACAACAACAAAAACATTAGCTTTGTTGTACATTGTAATGTTTGCACCTACCAAATTTAGTTCTGTTCTGATTCTAAACATCCTTTGAATCAAGACTTTAAAAGTAATAGCTGCAAGTAGTCAGAATGAACAGAATAATCAGTCAACTAGGTACCTAGCTAGTTGCTGCAACACCTCGTGTTAATCATGTCGCTGCCACCGCCCCATCGACATCTACATTAACACCATGGGTGTACTTGACCTTCTTGCTGTTACTGGTGGTTTTGGTATGGTAGTTTTTGGTTGTAAACCAAACATGCACTTAGACCTTTTATCTTGCAATCTCAGATTTAATTGCTTGTTGATCGTCTGCAAGAAATTAAGTAGTAATGATAAAGCTAAGTGAGACTAACTTGTGAAATCAATTTTTCAGCACTGATCCCTCCCATGGCTTTCACCGATCATGGCTGCAAGTTTGCCGACCTCCAATCCACTATACAGATTTTTTCGGTCAAAGTCGAGGAGACAACATGAGGGTTGAAGTGGCCGTTGGATGTCTACGGTATGGTCGCCGTCCATGATGTGGTCGATCACAACCAAAATGTGATCTTCCATCGTGAGAGGGATAACTGCCAAATCATTACCTCAGAGGGTTGTTTTATATTTGTACTTCCATCCATGAATGCTATCTGTTTTACAAGAGCATCATTATGCGATTGTTTCTAAACTTAAAGTAATAACCTTTTTTCTTAGGCTCTATTAAGATGAAATAAACTTGTTGTTACACTAATTGTTAGGTATAATATTAACCTATATAACCTTTTTGGCTTCATTAAGATGAAATACACATAATCCTAAGTCCATCAGTATTGAGTTGCTGTAATGTTTTGTACATGTACGACGAATTCATATGTTGTAAGATGAAATATATACACCTTATCTTCTTTGGCATTAGTTAAGCTATTACTGTTTGTTTAGAGTACCTTCTTTCACCGTTTAGGGTTCTTGATGATTTAAGCTTGTATCCTGATCCAACTCTAAATTATTGGCGTTTGCCTCTCGGTCAAATTCTGCTCACCTTACTTTTTTGTGTCTGCTAGCTTCTCACTCAAGTTACTAGAATTAAGTTCCACTTGATAAATGAGTTTTGTGTCTGTGGACAAACCGGAAATCCAGTTATGCTCTTGGGAGCATATGCTCCTGCTCACGAAATCCATTCGACCAACAAATGTTACCTTCAAATGTTACATTTAATTTATTTATTTTCATCGACGAAGCACTGCTACCCCATTTCGCATGAAAATTGTGAAGCCTGCTTGTTACACTAAAAAACAAAAGTTTTAAATTTTATTTTGAATTTACTGTTCATCAAAGAGCATATGCAACCTAGAGCCAAAAGGGCGACCCCCCGGCAAACTCTCTATCAACCATTGAGTAGTGACTATAACAATCTGTGTGTTATCTTAGAAATTCCATGTTCTTTACATCTGCTCCTGGGATGCGTTGAACTTGAACCATAGCTTAATCTGTTTGTGCAATATTGCTTTTCCGTACGTGATAGTTTTCTTTGTGTTCTCTTCTTATTTCTTACTTGAAAGTATTTTTATCATTGCTTGTGTGGCATCGGCTTTAAGATTTTTAGTATGCACCTGGCATCAGTTAACTTATTATTGTTTGTTTAGATTAGATTCTTTGACCCTTTAAGGTTCTTGAGGATCTAAGCACGTTTTCTCCTGGTCAAATTCTGCTCATCATTGGTTACATTTTGTGTATGCTAGCTTCTCAGTCAAGTTACTAGAATTAAGTTTCACCTTTTAAATTAATTGTGTATCCAGGGACTAACTCTATCAAGTAGATTTGTCACATTCCACTGTAGCCTTTGAGTCTTATTATTCTGAGTCTTATTATTAGTGAATAAAACATTGTAATTATTATTTAGTTATTACATGTTGCATGCAGGATCCATATCTGGCATTAACTGGTCCTGCCCGAGCTGTTGTGGTGTCTGTTCATCCTATATACTTTGATGTTGACCTTAAAGTGAAAGGTGACACAGAGTCTAAAGACAAAGATCTAAGCTTTCTAGCAGCCTGTTACAGTAGTAACGGTCCGTGGGGATCCTGCTTGTTTGATCGGGCTTGGACTAGCAAGCTCAGCACTCTAAAGTTTACATTTGGTCACTTGGTGCACTCGGTGGAGGCCACGGTGAGCGTGAAACTAACTGGAGGGACGTGGCCCCATGGTTATCGAGGCGTCTTTACTGTTGAGACCTCTGGTATTCCCGGAAAGGCCATGTTGCTGCTGGATTCTTGTGATAGCAAACTGCCCGTGGATGATGATGGTCAAGTGAAGCTTTCGCGCCGCGTTGCTTGCGTTGAGTTTGTTCAGCCTATGGATGAGCTTGGTAGGCCTAATCTGAAAATTTCGGTGGAGGCAGTGTGCATCAAAGGAAAGGATAAGGATGAAAAGCTGATCAAAGATAAGATAAAGCTTGGGATGAATTTTCTGCCCAAGAAAAGGGGTAGAAGCCGACATGTTATAGAGATTCTCTCGTGTAAGATGGAAGTAAATGTTGCGTGGTCTCTTATGTCGACCTTCAAGAGCAGCTATAAGAATGCCATTGCAAGTCATCTGGAAAGTCTAAGTTTGATTTAGATGCTGGAGGTATACTGGTTGTTCGAAGTTAGCTGTGAGAAGTAACTGTGTGTTGGAAGTTATTATTGTCGTATCTATGTTATCATGTGGCATGTGTATATGCACTTATTAACCTAGCAGTGTAGTGGTTGTTTAGTTGATCCAGTTGGCAGCTCACTCTCGTATCCCTAAAGTAGTTAAATTTCTTGTAGGAACTAAGATGAATTATGTTGGAGCAGTAACTAAGGCTATGGCCTTGGATCTTGCGACCAATATCTCTTCGTTCCCTCAAACGTACCTAGGCCTTCCGCTCTCGGGAGGGAACTTTTGGTCTATGGGTGTATATACACCCTATATGCAAAAAAAAATTGTAATTCAATCAAAAGTCGAAAATTCCTGAAAATATTTTTGAAATAAACTTGACCTTCTATTGTACTCGTGAGAAAATAAATCCACAAAAAAATATCCCTTTGACTTCTTTTCAAAAAAGACAAATTTTTAGCTAAAATAGTGTGAATAGTGACCTATAATAGCAAATAAATTTTGTCTTTTTTGCTGTGAAGTCAACTTTTGTTTTTTTTTCATCCAGATTTTTTTACTAGTGCAAAAGTAAATCAAGTGTTTTGTCAAAATAGTTCTTACCTATTTTGACTTTTTGTTAAAATAATAAAAAAAAATTCCCATTTAGGGTGTATATACATGCAGGTTCCAAAGTGTATTTCCCTTCCGCTCTCCCCTTACAAACTCCATACGCCAGCCTTCCAACTGGTTATTGACCGGTGCGCTACCTATCTTGCTGGTTGGTGTGCGCTCCTCCTTTCACGTGGAGGTAAACTAGTTCTTCTATCTGCGGTCCTGGACAGTCTTCCTACCTACTTTATGCTTTGCTTCTTCCTCCCCATCAAGGTTATTGAGGCAATTGATAAGCGTAGACGTACCTTTTTTTGGTCCAATGATGACACGTGCTCCGGGGCTAAATGCCTGGTTGCCTGGGATAAAGTATGTTCCCCTAGAGTTGCCGGTGGTCTGGGTGTCAAAAACCTTCGCGCACAAAACTTTTGCTTACTGCTGAAATTTGCTTACAAATTTTTACACTACACTAATCTTGCCAAAACCATCTTTAAACGCCTTCATAGTTTGAGAGAGATTTCACAATGCACTATTGGGAATGGTTGTTCCACCTTCTTTTGGCTAGATCGTTGGCTAAAGCCGGAACCTCTGGCTATAGTTTACCCTGCTATATTTTCTCACCACACAAACCAAAATGCCATGGTATCCACTATACTACAGGATGGGATCGAAATTGCTCTTCGTAACCGGCTAACCTCTACTGCGATTGCAGAACTTGCTTCCCTAAACTCGTTGTTGCAGGAATGTTTGCTTTCTCAGGTTTCAGATACCCGCCGCTTGCTCAATGGCGCTGCCTTCTCCACTCGTGGCGCATATGCTGCCCTTTCGGTTCAGCTTGCTGAGCCAATGCTCGCTGATATTTGGGATTCAAAGGTGCCAAAAAATTGATGATCTTTGGCTGGTTGTTTTACCTTGACCGCCTTAACACAAGGCACAACCTGCATACACTAGTAGAAAAGGGGGCAATGGTCCAGACCGGCTAAGCCCATTAGTCCCGGTTCAATCCAGAACCGGGACCAATGGGGGCATTGGACCCGGTTCGTGAGCCCTAGGGGCCGGCCAGGCCACGTAGGCCATTGGTCCCGGTTCGTCTGGACCTATTGGTCCCGGTTGGTGGGACGAATCAGGACCAATGGCCCTCGCTCTTGGCCCAACACCATTGGTCCCGGTTGGTGGGACGAATCGGGACCAAAGGGTTGGTCCTCGTTGCGGCCAGAGTTTAGTCCCACCTCGCCAATCGAAGGGGAATCGGACCGGTTTATAAGCCCGTCCCTCTCTGCCTTATTGAGCTACTCTGAAAATGAAAATAGATGCCCTTATATAGGGAAATTATCCTAAATTCATACGGATTTCGATTGAAATTCGTTATGAATTTAAGTTGATTTTCCTCTATAAGCGCATCTATGCTCATTTCTGAGTAGTTTTTTATATTTTTTTTTCTTTTCTGCTATATTTATTTTTTTCTTTTTATTTCTGAGTTGTAATAAGCCATTGAAAATAAGGATATATGCTCACAACTATTTTTTGCTTCTATTCATTTCTGA
>NC_057804.1:665178337-665179656 GCF_018294505.1 Triticum aestivum
TTTGTTTTTATTTCTGAGTTGTAATAAGTCATTAGAAATAAGCATCTATGCTATTTTTTAGTAAAGTTAATCAAAATTATTTTTTCTTCTATTTATTTCTGAGTGGTTTTTTATATAGTTTTTTTTCTTTTCTGCTACATTTATTTTTTTCTTTTTATTTCTGAGTTGTAATAAGTCATTAAAAATAAAAAAGAGGCGCAATGCTCGTTAAGATGAAGCCGCTCCACCTCCTTCCTCTGACTTCCAGCGCTGCTCCACAAAACAATGCTCCCAAGAGAGAAACAACACCGCAGTGCCGCCATCGTCCGGTCTGGAACACCAGATCCTAGGGTTTCCCCCGGAGCAATACGAGTGGGTCAACGATAGTCACACGACGATGCCTTCATCATGGTAACGACATGGAACGCCGCCATCGCCCGCCGTCAGCTCGGTTTTCACCGGCAACTACGTCTCCCCGACTCGCAGCTGGTGCCAGATGACGGATCCCGAGATCCGAACACCCAGCCTCAGGCCGACCACCTCTGACTGAAGAGATGACCACCATCGCCGGCTGCAACAGTCAGAATTATTTTTTAGTAAAGTTAATTAAAATTATTTTTTCTTCTATTTATTTCTGAGTGGTTTTTTATATAGTTTTTTTTCTTTTCTGCTACATTTATTTTTTTCTTTTTATTTCTGAATTGTAATAAGTCATTAAAAATAAAAAAGAGGCGCAATGCTCGTTAATTTGCTTCAAGCCTTTCGGAATAGTGTCAACTGCACTGCACATAGCTCTGTGCAGTCTACCGTATTCCTCAAGGCTTGAAGCTAACCAATGTGCAGGAGCATTGAGCCTCTTCGTCATCGTCTCTGCACTCAGGGCTTATAAACAGCTGCGACTGTCTCTCGCTTGGCGAGGCGGGACTAAAAAAAACAGCTGCAGGAAGAATCAACAAAAAAATAGCTGCAGAAAATAAAAAAGTAGTTACACGGGTCCATTGGTACCTGTTCATGGCACCAACCGGTACCAATGCCGCTCTTTGGTCCCGGTTGGTCGCTCCAACCGGGACCAATGCCCCCCCTTTAGTCCCGGTTGGAGCCTCCAACCGGGACCAAAGGTCTTCGTTTCCCGCCCTTTGGGCTGCTGAAAAGAGGCCTTTGGTCCCGGTTGGTGGCACCAACCGTGACTGAAGGGTGCATTAGTCCCGGTTGGAGCCTCCAACCGGGACCAATGCTCTTGCTATATATACTGGACATAGCAGTTTTCGCCAAATTCCATCTCTTTCTCGCCCCTGCCCCGAGCCTCTGCTCCTCGTCACCGTCGCCGCCGAGCCCGCCCC
>NC_057804.1:665180526-665226682 GCF_018294505.1 Triticum aestivum
TTGGTGATATTATTGTTAATAGATTTTTTTGGTGATATTTAGTTTGTGTAATTAATTTTGTTCATAGAATTTTAATGATTTTTTTGTTCATAGTATTTAGAAAAAGGAAAAAAATAAGAAGTAGTTTATATATAGTTGAACTAGCTAGTTGATATAATAAACTAATTTATTTTACTATATAATGAAGTTGTTTGTTTTTAGTAAGTACTACTTATTTATTTATAATAAGTGCTTAGTAGTTGAACTAGATAGTTGATTTAATTAATAAAACTACTTTTATTTAACTATATATAGAAGTAGTTCCCGCGTCGACGTCGGCGATGCCTATCCCGCATCCTCGTCGTCGTCGACTCGGTGGTGGAGGCCTGCTTGATCAGGGCCATGTTCGGGAGTGGGCTCCGCCGGGTTGGTATTGGGAGGTGCTACCTTCCGGGGGACGTAGGTTGGTGAGGAGGCAGCCAGTTGTTGACCCGATCCTTGTTTGGTGGCGGTCACGTGGGCCAGTGACGGTGGTGAGGCATCCGGACACCGCGGAGGTGGTACGTCACCGTGTCAGCGAGGAGGACGACCACGTCCGTCGCTACATGGTTGCATTGGAGGGGAGGTTCGACAATACCTGGCAGGTTCTTCAGGGATCTCACTGGAGCTATGATCCTGTGATGGTTCCTTATCTTTGGGTGTCCACCGCCCGCGTCGATACCCGTCGGGCGCTACGGTTCTAGTTGTATTAGTGATAATATTCGACGATGTACGGACACCAAGAGATGATGTACTTTTGCTTATAATTATTGAATGCATGCTAATTTGAATACTATACTTTATTTTATGATTTGGTTTTGCTTATTTTGTGATTTGGTTTTGCTTATTGAATGCTCATATTGAATAAGTTCTCCTTCATTCCCGTGTGCTACACAATTTGGTATAATAATGCATTAGGGAATGAAAGAGGAGCTACGTACGTACATCGATCATCGATAGTCAACTCGTGATTAATAATAATGATCTAGTTTAATATTTGAATTATGAACGTAGGCCGGAAATGTCGTACTCATCGGACGACGAAAACCACCCGGGGGAGTGCGACTGGTGCCACGATGACCGAGGTATGTGCGACAGGTTCATTGAGCTAGACGAAGATCGGCGCTTCAGCATTAAGCTCGAGGAGACCTGCGATGTTCATATGGTACGCAACGACGACAATAGTTTTTTCGTAATTAAGCACGTCTTCGACTATTTTAACGTGTATTTTTCATCTTTTCCAATTCGACTAGCTTATCCCATGCTTTGCAAGACGCTATGTCTTGGAGAGGATGGGTTTTGAAGACCATGAAAGCTTCGAAACCAAAAAAATTATCCTAAGTACCCATTATGGTGTGGATTTTCAAGTAAAGTTGTACAATGCTCAGAGTGTAACCCATTTTGGTTGCAAAAATTGGGATGCATTTTGAAAGATGTATGGTCTTGATGAGGGTATGCTTGTCACCATGGATCTTGGTGATCCTACAATCGAGCAAGAGACACCTTTGATTTGGGTCCTTGTGGATACACCTCCAGTTCTTCCCTCATGTGAGCTAAACATAGTTATTAAGTAATTTATATTGTTTATTTGAAAATATATAGTTGACAACTTATCTCCATTGACAGCTTATTTTCATTCTTCAAAGAATGTGCGGAAGATGGTAGACAGAACGTACTACACCGAAGGCTCCGAATTAACTTATCAGGAGAAAAATCATCTGGTCGGATTTTGTACTAATCTTGAGAATTACAATATCTACAATCAAACTCCTCAACATTATGGTCAATACGTGTCACTAGTGCACGTGTTGAACTACGGTAACTACCATGGAGATACCCTGGTAAGATTATTTTTTACTATTACAACATCCGTGCATCTTTTTGCACACTTCTAAAACTAGTACATCATTGCTAACTACGAAGTTATTACTATGTTTTTCAACAGATAATCCCGAATGATTGTGTGCCTCATCTGATGTATACGCATGGTAGCCTTCATGTTTTGAACATACGACCAGGTCGTCCTACGAATCTCAACTGTCCATACCGGGTTTCTAAAAGAAATGGAGACATAACAATCAAAGAATGGAAACAATGTATGGACAGTCGTAAGGAGCTTCTTGGAAGCAATAAGCAGCGAAGGGCAAGAATTGGAGACAGGATGATCGCCATTCTTCATAATGGAGAGTCAGGGTCTATATTGTTTTATGCTATTTTACTTTAAGGGTGTAGGTCCTACCTGATACTGATGATCATGTGCTAAGAACAATTATGTAGGGTTGGGTTCAATGACTATGAGGATGATGATCGTATGACTTATTATTAATAACGAGTAGAAGTTGTATGATGATGCATGATGAGTAGGACTTGTTATTATATACATATATGATGATGTATGATGCGAAGCATGCATGAGCATGTTATATCTGCGGGTGCAATGAACATAGCAGCAACGTTGATAAACCAAGGACGAAGATAAGAGAGGACACTTCTCTCTATTAGCTAGCTATAATAACAACCTAAAAATAACCCCCAAAACCCCTAAAGCAGCCACTTTTGTAAAAAAAATTGACTTTTGGTCCCGGTTGGAGACACCAACCGGGACCAAAGGCCCCCTGATTGGGCTTGGTGCACAGGGCCACGTGGAGGCACATTGGTCCCGGTTCCTGTTTGAACCGGGACTAATGGGTGGTGGCATTAGTAACGACCCATTAGTCCCGGTTCATGAACCGGGACTAAAGGCCCTTACGAACCGGGACTAATGGGTGGTTTTCTACTAGTGATAAGAAGAACATCCTGGATACTGAAGTTTGCCGAAGATGTAGTCACTTGGTGGAGGACCGCGATCACCTTTTCTTCTCCTGTCCAGCAGCTCGTGAGATTTGGACGGCAATGAGCATTCAGCCCACTGCCGCGCCCATCAACGAGCTCTTCAGCACCCCCCTCCCCGCGCAGCTGCCCACTTCAGTCCGTACTTCCATGCTCCTTCTCATCCTTTGGAAAATTTGGGATGCTAGAAACAAGAAAGTTTTCCAAGGGCTTGACATCGCTGCCTCAGTTTCTTTAAAGCTATCATGGATAATTTGCTTATTTGGTCTCATCGGCTTAAGTCTTGTTCCTTAAAGGGCCATGCCAGCTTGTGGCGTGTAGTGGTGGCATGTATGGAAAAAGTTAATTGACCGCCGCGGTCTCTGTGCATTGTTTTATGGTAATATTATCTAGGGAACGTTCCCTGTGGAGGAGGTCCCAGAGAACACCCTCACAGCCGTCTGATTAAAGTCACACGGTCGTACCATGCTGGTGCTGTGAGTATGGTGAAATGTTTCCATTGTATAGAATGCTTGGATGAGAACTTGTCTGCGGCACTGGGAGCGAGAGCCTGTGTAGTAGTACTACTCTTACTTTACATACTTTATTTAGTTTTACCATCACTCCTAGTTTATACTTGTTCGCCCTGGGATTAGCAACTTCGGCCTTGGTCCCTAGCCCAAGTGAAAGAGACAGAAAATGTTCAACAATCCCGAGTTCTTATACAAAGCACGGGCAAATAGCTCCCATGCGACGTCGTTGGTGTGAATTGTCTCTCATGCGACATAGTTGGTTGTAATAGCTCTCATGTGACATCTGCGTTGGAAAAAATAGCTCCCATGCGACACTGCTGCCTAATCCAAAGACACATGTTTAAAAATCGAATCAGGTGAGCAGGACCCACGGCATGGGACCCACTAACTTATCCAACTCAGCATTGGTCAGATGAGCGGGACCCACAGCATGGGACCCACTAACTTATCCAGGTCAGCATTGGTACAAGAGGACACCGAGCCGTGCAGCACCCGAGCCCATCCTCCCCCCTCCCCGACCGTTGTTGTTCTTCTTCTCCGGCGACGACACGCAGCAACGCCGTTCCGGGCCGCGACCTAGCAATGTCGAGCTCCGCTTCAGCCTCCCGCCACTCATGGCCGCGCTATGGCGCAGTGCCCATGACAAGGTGCCCTGCATGCCCACGTATCGCACCCCTGAAGCGGCTAGTCACAACGACCGACAAGAATGGCAACCTTGGGCGGGAATTCGTGAAATGCGAGAGCAAACCAGAGCAGGGAAAGGTGAGACTTTACTTCTCAATATGCCAATTTTGTTTTTTGTCTCCCAATTTCATATTTGCCCATTTTTCCCCATCGGATTTGGGATTTAGGGTTCATCTTTCTGATTTCAGAAATTGAAGCAATGCACCCATTTTGAGTGGCTAGATGAGTACATAGAGCGGATTCAACTGGAGGGTGCATCAGGGGAGCTCGATTTACCGTTGGAGGCGGAGAAGTTGGGCAAGTTTGGATCGGGCGCGTCTGGATCTGGGGCCCCCGGATCTGGCAATTCCATTGGGGGAGCCCGCCCTTCCATTGGTGCTATTGTGGGGGATGCAGGAGTGATGACAGAGCTGAAGAAGCTGAACAAGCAAATGAAGAAACTCATCGAATTGTAGAAGCAGGGCAATTTGATGGGGCTGATGGCCGGACTTTTTTATGTTTGTGTAATTGCTCTCGCATTTGTTAATGTGGTGATAATTAGTCGTAAGTGAATAGATTGGGCATCATTTGTAATCGTAATGATATGTACATTTGAATAAAAGTGTTGCGCTGTACGAATTCGACATGTCTTCTCCACTCTGTTTCGTTTTTTCAGTTTTTCAGTTCGTCATCAGTTTCAGTTTCAGTGGTAGAGGGAGAAAAGAAAAAAAAGGTTCGTCCACAGTTGCCCGAAAAAGGCCAGGCCCATATAGAAGTTAGGCAGGGCCGAATAGAACATATCGAGGCCCATTGATAAAAGAAGTGTAGCTAGTGCAAAAAAAGTGCACACGGTCATTGACATCGATATATCTTTTTGGCTTTAGGTTATTTCACAAATTTTAAGTTTCCTGCCTTCACCTTTTTTTAGATAACTCATCTGATAATTATTTGAGCTATTTTTATGCATAAGCTATCGTGTCCAATGGTAGGGTCCCGTGTTGTTTCAGCTAACACAAAAGGTTGGTTCTAGTTAGCAGTCTAACTTGCAGTCTTTGTGAAGCAAAAAAGTCGCAATTGTTTGGTTCTAGTTTATTTCTACCAAGCACCATTTTTTTTTGATTTGTGCTATGGTGTTTTCAAAGTTTTTACTCGTGTGTTTCAACCGAAAAAGGTTGTGCCCCTCTAAAAAAAAGACATCTAGTGTGCCCCGAGTAGCATCTCCTTACAACATAGAGGGGCATCCCCTTACAACATATAGTGCATAAAACATAAAAGGAAGATAATTAACTAGACACGTGCTAACAACAACTTATATGATTGGATCATGTTTTAGTGCATTTTTTAGTTCACATGGCCACATAAATAAAATGCAATGGAGAAACTATGAAAACACCATAGCACAAATCAAAAAAAATTAATAGATAGCACGATAGCCCGAAAAAACATTAATAGATAGCACGATAGAGGGGCATCGGGTACCCTAGTAGCATAGATAGATAGAACATATAGAGGGGCATCCCCTTACAACATATAGTTCATAAAACATGGAAGGAAAATAATTAAAACTAGATAGATAGAAGACACGGGCACACACGCCCGAACCAACACAAACACAAGCTAGATAGATAGAAAGACTCGCACTCGAACAACTCCTTGGCCCCTCATCCTTAGCCAGCGCCCCTCACTCGTCGTTCTCCGGCATCTGGTAGGGGAGGGTGTGCATGCCGTTGGGGTGAGGGAAGATGTGGTGGAAGTTGGTGAAGATGTTGTAGGTTGTGAACGCGATAAACTCGCATCCACACCAGAACACCTCGCCGAGGAGATGGTGAGCGTCGTAGGGGTTGGTGAAGGTGACGTAGAGGCCGATGATGAGGCCGTTGGCGTTGCCATCATACTGCTCGTGGAGGTGGAACATGGGCGGAGTGCCCGGAGGGAGGTGGCGGTAGCCGGCTTGGAGGAAGAAGCAAGCCAACTCTCTAGGGCCCCTCCACCTTGAGATGGCCCACACCCTTAGGCTATTCTCGACGATGACTCCGGCGGGGTACTCCCTCTCCGGCACGGTGCAAGGGCGGCGGTAGGTAGGGCCATTGAACTGCATGGTGGCTCGAGTGGTGGATTTGGCTCGAAAAGAAGAAGCGGAGGAGGCTTGAGAGATGAGTGTGAGAGGGATGAGGAAATGGTGCCCTTTTATAGCCGTGTTGCAGCCGTGGTCAATGTGTACACGGTGCCTTCTCGACCGTTTTCTCTTTTCCGTTCGTACTGACATAAGTAATTGCGGGCATTAATTCAAAAACGGCAGGCAGCGCATCCAAAGAGGCACCGGCGGTACAGGCAAGATGCATCGTTTCATGCACTTGCATCGGCGGTGACACCGCGTGGGAAACAGGCCCGTTCATCCGCGCGTGACACTGAAAAAGGAGCTTCACCACCGACGCGTCCGTCCCGTGTCTCAGGTTCAAACATGCATTTGTTAAAATAGCTTGGATGCGACGTACCTATACGCTGCGCCCCTGCCGTGCTTTACTGCGTCGATGCGTGCATGCAAGCCTGCATGCAAATGGCTAGGCTGTGTCATAGCGTTCATGAGCACAGAATAGCTAGGCTACGACGTTGCATGGCATGCATGGGACAGGGATGGCCAACATGTCATTGACCCTCTCGCATGCAGCCCATCCCCCCCTCTCGACGGTCGAGCGCACGCACGCCAGGCTCTGCCGGGCCCGATCCGCTTGGCCCAACGGTCACTGAGATGCTCCCCCTCTCAACATTATCTGTTCGTCAGAGAGAGAAAACGGTGGCCAATCAGATTGGAGAATCAGGGCTCCCATGGATCACCCCCGCGGAATCCTTCTAGAAGGCCTATCCGACGGCCGCAGTTTGGCGTTAGGGTTAGATCGACGGTGGATGTTTGGCGCTAGGGTTACATGGGTTTTGGAGGCAGTCAACGGGGTTTTGAAAGGTTTGACCGAACATTCAAATGTGTATAACTAATTCAAAAAAATCTAAAAAAATGAAAAACATGCGCATATAGTCTTTTTATGTTACATAGTTACGATATAAAATGACAAACTTGATCTAATGATCTTTGCATGAAAAAACCTTCACAAATTGGACTATCTCGACTGAGGTTGCATAGAGTTCAAAGGAGTGAGAAGAGGGTTTGAGGTTTTGAAAATGCAAAAAAAATTCAAAAACCTCACCTTAGCTTCATTTTGGAGTGACTATGGAGGATCTGAAGTTATTTTTGCATTTTTAAATTTTTAAACTTGTTTTACTGCTGACTTTGTATTAAAGGGTGTTTTTTCAAAAATAAATTAAATAATATGAATACTTATTCAAAAAAGGTGAGACTTCGTATTGATCCTATATAGGTATAATATAAGCTAAGAAAATCTTTTTGGGTGATTTTGAGAAGGTCGAAAAAAACTTGCTTAGAAATGGGGCCGTTTTCGCTTACTTTGGAGCCTGTTTGGACAACATTTTCAGTGACTATGAGTTGGACTTCACAAAAAGGGTTGGATTTATGAACTAAAGTGCATAGTAGTACATAAAAGAATGCAACATCACAGAACAAACAAATGAACCCCAAATATATTGGAGATAGGTTCAAATTTGAATGTCGGTTCAAATTTGAATTTTATTTCAAGTCAAATCAACATCATAGCACATAAGTTTTCACATGAAAGAACATAATTTTCACATTAAATGACAACAAACTTAAGTTTTCACATCAAATTTGAATGATTTTGACTCTATTTCTTTTGCTTCTTTCTACCAATCGATTTCTTCGCCTTTTTTCCACCGTTTGGTCCCATGGCGCATAGTTTGTTGATGCTGATGCTCTTGCTTTTTGGCCCCTTGGTTTTCTTGCCAACTCCACTAGGCCCCCTCAACTTTTGCACACCTGACCATGTCCCACTTCTTCAGTTTGCACTTCTGCAGATTGAGTAGATGGCACACATTGTTCAACTACTTCAGTTTGCAACTCAACACTTGGCAGCACAACCTCCAAACATGGCAACACAGCTGTCAAAGCAGATTCGCATGGCAGCACAACAGTTCCTTCATCTGCAACAGTTTAAGATTGCCCTAGCGCCTGCAAAACAGATTCAGTATGCATCACATCGTCCAAAACAGAAACACTTAGCTCATGTTCAGCAGTAATAGTTTCAGTTTGCTCCATATCTTTGTCACCAAACATTATCTGCTTAGTGCTCTTCCTTCTAAAGCCATTGAGTCTTGCTTTTTTCACTGTCCAGCATTGTTCAACAACAAGAGGTGGGGCTTTTTCTGCATGTTTCCTCCTAAAAAATAAAGCATTTGACTTGGTTAGATACTAGAACAAGTAGCAAAATCAAAAACTTGCAAAAACAGTAACATAAACATACTTTGGCCTCTGAGGAGTGTAGATGCATTTGGATGAACCAATTCTATGCCCAAGTACCTCACACAACTTGCACCTATTTTTGTTACCTTTTTTAGCCCTTTTGGGCTTATCATTCTTTTCCTTTTCCTTTTTCCCCTTCTTACTACAACCACCTTTCTCAAACCAAGCTTTGAATCTGCTCTGTTTTGGCCTCCCAGCCTTTCTTCTAGTGACAGGGGGACACAAGGTAAATTCTATTTCCACCTCAGGCCACTGAGATTGGTCAGTCAGTGCAGGAATTGGACTTGCATATGCAGCTTTGAATTTTTGTACTGAATAATACTCATGCAAATATGGGTGCATATTTAACCTGGGTTTAGATGCCAAAAAAGAATGGAATGCTCACATGGTTTTCCAGTGTGTTGCCACTCTTGGCAAGTGCACTCATGCAACTCAATATTTACCACATGCCTCTTGCCACTCTTTGTATCTCTAACTTCAGCACCCCACAAGGAAGATTTCTCAACAGATAGATGTGAAAGATTTCTACTCCTGTTGACCACCTGTTGTACCACTGCTGGAAGCTTGTCCCCTTCCAAAATATTAGCAATTTTTTTCTCTCAACTCCCACAAACGCATGATCATGATCCTTATTTGGTCCACCATGTCATGCACAGGCAAGTCTTTCAAATCCTTCACTTTGTTGTTAAAACTTTCTGCCAAGTTGTTATTGATATGATCACATTTTATGGCAGTATTAAAACCTGATCTATACCACAATAGAGAATGGTGTGTGTTCAACCATGAAGCAAATTCATTATCACTACATGATGCCAATATCTTACCAAGGTGATAGGAATGTGTCTGTCTGGTGTAGGATCTTGCTGCTGGCCACTTGCGCCCAAATTCATCTCCTCTGAATTTTTTTATCAGATTCATACACATATGTCCAAAGCACTCCCTCTGCTCAGCATGGGGGAAAACATTTTTACTGCATTTTCCAACCCTTTACATGCATCTGTGTGGATGGCCAAAGGAGAAACTGGCCCTATGCATCTTTTCAGTTGCATCATGAACCATATCCATGATGCCTCTGTCTCTGATTGAAACATTCCTATTGCAATCGGGAACATCCAGTTGTGTCCATCTAGAGCATTGCATGCAGCCAACTGACCATTCCACTTTCCAGTCAAAACAGATGAGTCTATGCTCAAATATGGACGACAACCTGCTTTGAATCCATCTATGCAAGGCTTCAAACACATAAAAAACTTGCTGAATAAAACCTTGCCATCCTCTATTACCTCTGTATCTATCTCCACCACACTCCCAGGTGACCTCTTCTCCACCTCTGCTTTAAAACTATACAACATCCTAAATGTATTTGCCCAGTCACCATACAATGATTTCATGGCCCTTTGTTTTGCTTTCCACACTGTGGTATATTGCAGCTGGATGGGGTACAACTTCTCCAAGTCAACTTTAAGCCTCTTTGCAGTAGTGTTTGGAGTCTTGGCTAAAATAGGAGTAATCTTCTCTGTAACCCAAAGTTGTGATGTCATCTTTGAAACTCTCTGTGAAGTGGACATACATGTATGCTGGTGTGGTATTTGATTTACCCTTAATGTACTTCCATCAGGTTGTAGTTGAAGGAAATATGCCCTAGAGGCAATAATAAAGTTATTATTTATTTCCTTATTTCATGATAAATGTTTATTATTCATAATAGAATTGTATTAACTGGAAACATGATACATGTGTGAATACATAGACAAACTGAGTGTCACTAGTATGCCTCTACTTGACTAGCTCATTAATCAAAGATGGTTATGTTTCCTAGCCATGGACGAAGAGTTGTCATTTGATTAACGGGATCACATCATTAGGAGAATGATGTGATTGACTTGACCCATTCCGTTAGCTTAGCACTTGATCGTTTAGTATGTTGCTATTGCTTTCTTCATGACTATACATGTTCCTATGACTATGAGATTATGCAACTCCCGTTTACCGGAGGAACATTTTGTGTGCTATTAAACGTCACAACGTAACTGGGTGATTATAAAGGTGCTCTACAGGTGTCTCCGAAGGTACTTGTTGGGTTGGCGTATTTCGAGATTAGGATTTGTCACTCCGATTGTCGGAGAGGTATCTCAGGGCCCACTCGGTAATGCACATCACTATAAGCCTTGCAAGCATTGCAACTAATGAGTTAGTTGCGAGATGATGTATTACGGAACGAGTAAAGAGACTTGCCGGTAACGAGATTGAACTAGGTATTGAGATACCGACGATCGAATCTCGGGCAAGTAACATACCGATGACAAAGGGAACAACGTATGTTGTTATGCGGTTTGACCGATAAAGATCTTCATAGAATATGTAGGAGCCAATATGAGCATCCAGGTTCCGCTATTGGTTATTGACCGGAAACGTGTCTCGGTCATGTCTACATAGTTCTCGAACCCGTAGGGTCCGCATGCTTAAGGTTTCGATGACAGCTATATTATGAGTTTATGAGTTTTCATGTACCGAAGGAGTTCGGAGTCCCGTATAAGATCGGGGACATGACGAGGAGTCTCGAAATGGTTGAGACGTAAAGATCGATATATTGGACGACTATATTCAGACTTCGGAAAGGTTCTAAGTGATTCGGGTATTTTTCGGAGTTCCGGAGAGTTACGGGAATTCGCCGGGGAGTATACGGGCCTTATTGGGCCATACGAGAATAGAGGAGAGAGGCCGAAAGGAAGGAGGCGCACAGCCCCCCTCTGGTCGGAATTGGACAAGGGGTGAAGAGCCCCCTTTTCCTTCCTCCTCTCCCCCTCTTTCCCCCTTCTCCTACCCCAACAAGGAAGGAGGGAGTCCTACTCCCGGTGGGAGTAGGACTCCCCTTGGCGCGCCCCCTCCTAGGCCGGCCACCCCCTCCCCCTTGCTCCTTTATATATAGGGGCAGGGGGCACCTCTAGACACAACAACAATTGATCCCTTGGATCTCTTAGCCGTGTGCGGTGCCCCCTCCACCATAATCCTCGATAATATTGTAGTGGTGCTTAGGCAAAGCCCTGCGACGGTAGAACATCAAGATCGTCACCACACCTCGTGCTAACGGAACTCTTCCCTGACACCCTGCTGGATCGGAGTCTAGGGATCGTCATCGAGATGGACGTGTGCTAGAACTCGGAGATGCCGTAGTTTCGGTGCTTGATCGGTCGGGCCGTGAAGACGTACAACTACATCAACCGCGTTGTTCTAACGCTTCCGCTTTCGGTCTACGAGGGTACATGGACATACTCTCCCCTCTCGTTGCTATGCATCACCATGATCTTGCGTGTGCGTAGGAAAATTTTGAAATTACTACATTCCCCAACAGTGGCATCAGAGCCTAGGTTTTATGCGTAGATGTTATATGCACGAGTAGAACACAAGTGAGTTGTGGGCGATACAAGTCATACTGCTTACCAGCATGTCATACTTTGGTTCGGCGGTATTGTTGGATGAAGCGGCCCGGACCGACATTACGCGTACGCTTACACGAGACTGGTTCTACCGACATGCTTTGCACACAGGTGGCTGGCGGGTGTCAGTTTCTCCAACTTTAGTTGAAACGAGTGTGGCTACGCCCGGTCCTTGGGAAGTTTAAAACAACACTAACTTGACGAACTATCATTGTGGTTTTTGATGCGTAGGTAAGAACGGTTCTTGCTCAGCCCGTAGCAGCCACGTAAAATTTGCAACAACAAAATAGAGGACGTCTAACTTGTTTTTGTAGGGCATGTTGTGATGTGATATGATGAAGACGTGATGAGATATAAGTTGTTGTATGAGATGATCATGTTTTGTTGAAGTTATCGGCAACTGGCAGAAGCCCTATGGTTGTCTCTTTATTGCATAAGATGCAAGCGCCAAATAATTGCTTTACTTTATCGCTATGCGATAGCAATAGTTGGCAAGACGACCATGTGACGACACATTGATATAGATCAAGATGATGGAGATCATGGTGTCATGCCGGTGACGATAGAGGTCATGACAGTACTTTGGAGATGGAGATCAAAGGCGCAAGATGATCATGGCCATATCATGTCACATATTTTGATTGCATATGGTGTTTATCTTTTATACATCTTATTTTGCTTAGTTTGACGGTAGCATTTTAAGATGATCTCTCACTAATTATCAAGAAGTGTTCTCCCTGAGTATGCACCGTTGTGAAAGTTCTTCCTGCTGAGACACCACGTGATGATCGGGTGTGATAGGCTCTACGTTCAAATACAACGGGTGCAAAACAGTTGCACACATGGAATACTCAGGTTAAACTTGATGAGCCTAGCATATACAGATATGGCCTCGGAACACGGAGACCAAAAGGTCGAACATGAATCATATAGTAGATATGATCAACATAGTAGCAAAACCGGTAGCGCCTTGTACTAGAAAACAAGTCAGTGTAATTCCCCCTAAACAATAAAATATGTTGACATGGGGAGGAACATATTTATTAGTTATATCATATGCAATTGCCTGAATCTCAGGACGTTCCTCAAACCAATCATATACTTTATTGAGATAGGTAACTAACTCGAGTCCCCCTCTAAGAGCCGTGGGGAGGCGGCGAGTTAGTAGCAGTAGGTGGCAAAGTGGCTTTGTTACCTATTCCATTAGGAACTGCAGATTTTTTAGTCCATCACATTTATGCATTTACCATACATGTGACTGTATTAATACTTTTGAAAGGTGTTTTATTTTCTCAGAGTTCCTGTTTGATACCCAATAAAGCAAATCTAGGTTTTTGCTTTCCTTGCGATGGGCCTGGCCGAGGGGGAACATGTCAAGTATCCACCTGGGATCATCTTTTCTTAGGTTTATCTAGATGTACAATGCAATTTCGGTAGTCATTTTCCATTTCAGTTGGAAAATGCAGTCGGATGTTTGGGGTACTATAAGTGATCAAGGGGTGGTAACTCATATTACAGGGGGAAACTTTGCACAGAGTTCCATTACGATTAATGGGTGGCTTCGAGATTTCTTGTGGGCACAGGCATCGCAAGTCATTCAGTCTTATGGTTCTTCATTATCTGTATATGGTCTTTTTTTCTTAGGTGCTCATTTTGTCTGGGCCTTCAGTTTAATGTTTTTATTCAGCGGCCGTGGTTATTGGCAAGAACTCATTGAATCTATCATTTGGGCTCATAACAAATTAAAAGTTGCTCCTGCTACTCAGCCTAGAGCCTTGAGCATTATACAAGGACGCGCTGTAGGAGTAACCCATTACCTTCTGGGTGGAATTGCCATGACATGGGCACTCTTCTTAGCGAGAATTATTGCAGTAGGATAGTGGCTAGGAGGATTTGAAAGGCATTATGGAATTAAGATTTCCCAGGTTTAGCCAAGGCTTAGCTCAGGACCCAACGACTCGTCGTATTTGGGATGTTCACCATTGAAAACTACTCCATCTCACGTGATGATCGGACATGGTTTAGTTGATTTGGATCATGTGATCACTTAGATGACTAGAGAGATGTCTGTCTAAGTGAGAGTTCTTAAGTAATATGATTAATTGAACTTAAATTTATCATGAACTTAGTCCTGGTAGTATTTTGCAAATTATGTTGTAGATCAATAGCTCGCGTTGTTGCTTTTTATATGTTTATTTTGATATGTTCCTAGAGAAAATTGTGTTGAAAAATGTTAGTAGCAATGATGCGGATTGGATCCGTGATCTGAGCTTTATCCTCATTGCTGCACAGAAGAATTATGTCCTTAATGCACCGCTAGGTGACAGACCTATAGCAGGAGCAGATGCAGATGTTATGAATGTTTGGCTAGCTCAATATGATGACTACTTGATAGTTTAGTGCACCATGCTTAACGTCTTAGAATCGGGACTTCAAAGACGTTTTGAACGTCATGGACCATATGAGATGTTCCAGGAGTTGAATTTAATATTTCAAGCAAATACCCGAGTTGAGAGATATGAAGTCTCCAACAAGTTCTATGGCTAAAAGATGGAGGAGAATCGCTCAACTAGTGAGCATGTGCTCAGATTGTCTGGGTACTACAATCGCTTGAATCAAGTGGGAGTTAATCTTCCAGATAAGATAGTGATTGACAAAGTTCTCTAGTCACCATCACCAAGTTAGTAGAACTTGGTGATGAACTATAGTGTGCAAGGGATGACGAAAACGATTCCCGAACTCTTCGTGATGTTGAAATCGACGAAGGTAGAAATCAAGAAAGAGCATCAAGTGTTGATGGTTGACAAGATCACTAGTTCCAAGAAAAGGGCAAAGGGAAAGAAAGGGGAACTTCAAGTAGAATGACTAGCAAGTTGTCACTCCCACGAAGAAGCCCAAAGCTGAACCAAAGCCTGAAACTGAGTGCTTACACTGCAAAGGAAAATGGTCACTGGAAACGGAAATACCCTGAAAATTTGGTGGATAAGAAGGATGGCAGAGTAAACAAGGGTATATTTGATATACATGTTATTGATGTGTACCTTACTAGTGTTTATAGTAGCCCCTGAGTATTTGATACTTGTTCGGTTGCTAAAAATTAGTGACTCAAAACAGGAGTTACAGAATAAATAGAGACTAGTTGAGGGTGAAGTGACGATGTGTATTGGAAGTGGTTCCAAGATTGATATGATCATCATCGCACACTCCCTATACTTTCGGGATTAGTGTTAAACCTAAATAAATGTTATTTGGCGTTTGTGTTGAACATGAATTTGATTTGATCATGTTTATTGCGATATGGTTATTCGTTTAAAGTCAAAGAATAATTGTTGTTCTGTTTACATGAATAAAACCTTTGATGGTCATACATCCAATGAAAATAGTTTGTTGGATCTCGATCGTAGTGATACACATTTTCATAATATTGACGCCAAAAGATGCAAAGTTAATAATGATAGTGCAACTTATTTGTGGCACTGTCGTTTGAGTCGTATCGGTGTAAAGCGCATGAAGAAACTCCATAAAGATGGATTTTCGGAATCACTTGGTTATGAATCATTTGATGCTTGCAAACCGTACCTTTTGGGCAAGATGACTAAAACTCCATTCTCTGGAACAATGGAACGAGCTATTGACTTAATGGAAATAATACATACCGATGTATGCGATCCGATGAGTGTTAAGGCTCGCGGCGTGTATCATTATTTTCTGACCTTCACAGATGATTTGAGCAGATATGGGTATATCTACCTGATGAAACATAAGTCTGAAACATTTGAAAAGTTCAAAGAATTTCAGAGTGAAGTGGAAAATCATCGTAACAAGAAAAATAAAGTTTCTATGATCTGACCGTGCAGACAAATATTTGAGTTACGAGTTTGGTCTTCACTTGAAACAATGTGAAATAGTTTCGCAACTCACGCCACCTGGAACACCACAATGTAATGGTGTATCCGAACGTCGTAATCGTACTTTACTAGATATGGTGCGATCTATTATGTCTCTTATCGATTTACCACTATCGTTTTGGGGTTATGCATTAAAGACAGCCGCATTCACGTTTAATAGGGCACCATCTAAATCCGTTGAGACGACACCGTATGAACTATGGTTTAGCAGTAAACCTAAGTTGTCGTTTCTTAAAGTTTGGCATTGTGATGCTTATATGAAAAAGGTTTTCAACCTGATAAGCTCAAACCCAAATCGGAGAAGTGCGTCTTCATAGAATACCCAAAGGTAACTATTGGGTACACCTTCTATCACAGATCCGAAGGAAAAACATTCGTTGCTAAGAATGGATCCTTTTTAGAGAAGGAGTTTCTCTTGAAAGAAGTGAGTGGGAGGAAAGTAGAACTTGATGAGGTAATTGTACCTTCTCCCAAATTGGAAAGTTGTTCATCACAGAAATCAGTTCCAGTGATTGCTACACCGATTAGCGAGGAAGCTAATGATGATGATCATCAAACTTCAAATCAAGTTACTACAGAACCTCGTAGGTATTCCAGAGTACGGTCCATGCCAGTGTGGTATGGTAATCCTATTCTGGAAGTCATGTTACTAGACCATGATAAACCTACGAACTATGAGGAAGCGATGATGAGCCCAGATTCCGCGAAATGGTTTGAGGCCATGAAATATGAGATGGGATCCATGTATGAGAACAAAGTATGGACTTTGATTGACTTGCCCAATGAGAACAAAGTATTACTATCTACAAAGCTCGACTTGTCGCAAAATGTTTTTTGACAAGTTCAAGGTGTTGAATATGATGAGATTTTCTCACTCGTATCGATGCTTAAGTCTGTCCGAATCATGTTAGCAATTGCCACATTTTATGAAATCTGGCAAATGGATGTCAAAACTACATTCCTTAATGGATTTATTAAAGAAGAGTTGCATATGATGCAACCAGAAGTTTTTGTCAATCCTAAAGATGCTAACAAAATGTGCAAGCTCCAGCGATCCATCGATGGACTGGTGCAAGCATCTCAGAGTTGGAATATACGCTTTGATAAGTTGATCAAAGCATATAGTTTTATACAGACTTGCGGTGAAGCCTGTATTTACAATAAAGTGAGTGGGAGCACTACCACCTTTCTGATAAATATATGTGAGTAACATATTGTTGATCAGAAATGATGTAGAATTTTTCTGGAAAGCATAAAGGAGTATTTGAAAGGAGTTCTTTATAAGAAAGACCTCAGTAAAGCTACTTACATATTGAGCATCACAATCTATTGAGATAGATCAAGACGCTTGATAAGTTTTTCAATAAGTACATACCTTGTCAAGATTTTGAAGTAGTTCAAAATGGAACAGTCAAAGAAAGAGTTCTTGCCTGTGTTGCAAAGGTGTGAAATTGAGTAAGACTCAAATCCCGACCACGGCAGAAAATAGACAAGAGAATGATAGTCATTCCCTATGCCTCAGTCATAGGTTCTATAAAGTATGCTATGCTATGTACCAGACCTATTGTATACCTTGTTCTGAATTTGGTAAGGGAATACAATAGTGATCTAGGAGTAGATCACTGGACATTGGTCAAGAATATCCTTAGTGAGGACTAAGGAAATGTTTCTCGATTATGGAGGTGATAAAAAGAGTTTGTCATAAAGAGTTACATCGATGCAAGCTTTTACACCGATCCAGATGACTCTAAGTCTCAATCTGGATACATATTGAAAGTGGGAGCAATTAGCTAGAGTAGCTCCGTGCAGAGCATTGTAGACATAGAATATTTGAAAAATACATACGGCTCTGAATGTGACAGACCCGTTGACTAAACTTCTCTCACGAGCAAAACATGATCATACCTTAGTACTCTTTGGGTGTTAATCACACAGCGATGTGAAATACATTATTGACTCTAGTAAACCCTTTGGGTGTTGATCACATGACGATGTCAACTATGGGTATTAATCACATACAGATGTGAATATTGGTGTTAAATCACATGGTGATGTGAACTAGATTATTGACTCTAGTGCGAGTGGGAGACTGAAGGAAATATGTCCTAGAGGCAATAATAAAGTTATTATTTATTTCCTTATTTCATGATAAATGTTTATTATTCATGCTAGAATTGTATTAACTGGAAACATGATACATGTGTGAATACATAGACAAACTGAGTGTCACTAGTATGCCTCTACTTGACTAGCTCATTAATCAAAGATGGTGATGTTTCCTAGCCATGGACAAAGAGTTGTCATTTGAGTAACGGGATCACATCATTAGGAGAATGATGTGATTGACTTGACCCATTCTGTTAGCTTAGCACCTGATTGTTTAGTATGTTGCTATTGCTTTCTTCATGACTTATACATGTTCCTATGACTATGAGATTATGCAACTCCCGTTTACCGAAGGAACACTTTGTGTGCTACCAAACGTCACAATGTAACTGGGTAATTATAAAGGTGCTCTACAGGTGTCTCCGAAGGTACTTGTTGGGTTGGCGTATTTCGAGATTAGGATTTGTCACTCCGATTGTCGGAGAGGTATCTCTGGGCCCACTCGGTAATGCACATCACTATAAGCCTTGCAAGCATTGCAACTAATGAGTTAGTTGCGAGATGATGTATTACGGAACGAGTAAAGAGACTTTCCGGTAACGAGATTGAACTAGGTATTGAGATACCGACGATTGAATCTCGGGCAAGTAACATACCGATGACAAAGGAAACAACGTATGTTGTTATGCGGTTTGACCGATAAAGATCTTCGTAGAATATGTAGGAGCCAATATGAGGATCCAGGTTCCACTATTGGTTATTGACCGGAAACGTGTCTCGGTCATGTCTACATAGTTCTCGAACCCGTAGGGTCCGCACGCTTAAGGTTTCGATGACAGTTATATTATGAGTTTATGAGTTTTGATGTACCGCAGGAGTTCGGAGTCCCTAATGAGATCGGGGACATGACGAGGAGTCTCGAAATGGTCGAGAAGTAAATATCGATATATTGGACGACTATATTCGGACTTCGGAAAGGTTCCGAGTGATTCGGGTATTTTTCGGTGTACCGGAGAGTTACCGGAATTTGCCGGGGAGTATATGGGCCTTATCGGGCCATACGGGAATAGAGGAGAGAGGCCGAAAGGAAGGAGGCAGGCCCCCTCTGGTACGAATTGGACAAGGGGTGCAGCCCCCTTTTCCTTCCTCCTCTGCCCCTCTTTCCCCCTTCTCCTACTCCAACAAGGAAGGAGGGAGTCCTACTCCCGGTGGGAGTTGGACTCCCCTTGGCGCGCCCCCTCCTAGGCCGGCCACCCCCTCCCCCTTGCTCCTTTATATACGGGGGTAGGGGGGCACCTCTAGACACAACAACAATTGATCCCTTGGATCTCTTAGCCGTGTGCGGTGCCCCCGTCCACCATAATCCTCGATAATATTGTAGCGGTGCTTAGGCGAAGCCCTGCGACGGTAGAACATCAAGATCGTCACCACGCCGTCGTGCTGACGGAACTCTTCCCCGACACCCTACTGGATCGGAGTCCGGGGATCATCGTCGAGCTGAACATGTGCTAGAACTCGGAGGTGCCGTAGTTTCGGTGCTTGATCGGTCGGGCCGTGAACACGTACGACTACATCAACCGCGTTGTTCTAACGCTTCCACTTTCAGTCTATGAGGGTACGTGGACATACTCTCCCCTCTCGTTGCTATGCATCACCATGATCTTGCTGTGCGTAGGAAAATTTTGAAATTACTATGTTCTCCAACAGTAGTCTGGCAGACAAGTACCATTTGCAAGGATTGCCACCACCATCATAACCTTTGCACCGAGCATAAAATTTCTTTCGATCAGTCCACATAGTCTTGGCATCAAACTCTTTTTTCACTGCATAGGTCCTGAAAGACATCCTAAACTCCTTCATGCTTGGCCACAACTTTCCCACCTCAATAACTGGGTTCTCTTTGTCATACAAACAAACCAGCTCATTATCATTTGCATCATCCACATCATCTGCAGCCTCTCTCATCAGTTGTTCTTCATCCTCATTTGCATTTCTAGGGCCTGTGTTACCATCAGCAGGCAAAGAACTGTCATCCTTCTCCTTATCTTTGTCATCAACTTGAATGCCGAACATTTCGGCCATATCAATGTCAGATATTGGTGTAATGACCAAATCTGTTTTTTCATTCAACTCTACTACATTCCAGTCAACAACAATCTTCCTAGCACCATGGGTCCCTCCTCTCTATCTACATCAATCCCTGTATCTTCAGCTACTACAGTCGGTTCAGTCAACAATGCCAACATCTTCTTTTGTGAAACCCATTCATCGTCTTCCACTTGTGCAGCCATCTTTGATGGCACATAACCAACTCTGGAACGAGTTTGCAGATCAATTAGCTCTGCATAAAATGTTACTTGCTTGCTTGCCCATCCTTCTTGCTGATCAATTTCAGCAACCATGGATTCTCCATCTTCAATTCTCACATATTCACCATTATAGTTATCGAAACGTTGCAGAGATACCTCTTGTTCTGGACCCCAAACAATACTCTCCCCAATTCTCTCCACCAATTTGCCCACGGCCTTCTCCTTCATGCTCTCCAATTCTTGGGGATCAACATCTGCAAATTCGACATCCAACCTCACGGTGGTATCTCTATCAATGTCTTGGACACTGCCATCACTGAGCTTGGCTTTACAGGGGGAAAATTCCACTATAATTGCGAATGTGGTGGCAGAACCTGAACCTCCCCTATTTTGTCAATGGCAGGCAGCGACAGTCACTACCAAATCGAGTTCGATTCTAAATCGCCAAGAAAAGAGGGTGGCATTACCGATTTGAAGCACTGTTTCCTCGCTCCATCTCATCCAGCCCTCGCTCCATCTCCTATCCAATCGAGATTCTAAAACGCCAAGAAACAGGGGCAGCATAAGGCCACAGATTTATCCAAATTCAGTGGAATGGGAGTAGTGTTTGGAAAATACTCACTCGCAATAGCCGCTGCAGAGAAGCGCTCCACCAGCGGGCCGTGGAGAAGAAACAGCCCCCGGATCCAATAGAGCCCGATTCTAAATTGCCAAGAAATAGAGGGGCGGCATGAGGCCACAGATCCCCAAAAATTCTGCTGAGTGGGACTAGGGTTTCGGGCTCACCTCGCAATAGCTCTGCCGCTACCGTGCGCTCCACCACCGCGGAGAAGAAACCGCTGCTGGAGAAGATGCTTACGGCGGTGCCGCTCGCCCAGTCCAGCACGGGCGAGTCGAGCACGGCCACACAGTCACCGCTCGAGTCGTGGACGGTTGACTCTTCTACGTGGCCCTAGGTGGACCCCACCAGTCAGAGCACATAACCCCCAGTGTCCTAACCAAACCTCAGCCTAACTAACAGCCAACTAGCCGCGTAAATGGGTTGTCTTGCTTGAGCTATTTATCCGTTGGGAGACGTCGCATGAGAGCTATTACAACCAACTACGTCGCATGAGAGATAATTCACACCAACGACGTCGCATGGGAGCTATTTGCCCACAAAGCACAGTGTGTGATGGTGCTTCCTAGTCTTTAGAGACCTCGCGGGTACACCAGGAGGCAGAGGGAGAGTCCGACGGCTCGAGGTCAAGGTGCATCATTGGAGCATCGGAGTTGGAGACGACGACCACTTCGACATTGATTTCGGACGCCCGGGTTCAATTCCTTTGGCCAGACGATGAAGGGGAGCTTTATGATGCTCAAAGACAAGGTGGTTGGGCTAGGAGAGGATCATAGCAGCGCAGACGACGAGGATGTCGGCGACCACAAGAACTACTCCCTTCGTCCCATAATGTACTAGTGTCAAAAACGTCTTACATTATTGGACGGAGGGAGTAGGTGCTAGGCATGTTCTTGGTGCTTGAGATGGGAGCTCTGATGCAACTCCTCCACCCGAGATGGCCACCTAACCCTCCTGTGCTTCGTACAGGTCTGTCACGTAGGCTCCATTCTGCATCGCGCCCAACCTCGCCGGTCCATGTAGGGCGATACGGCATCCAACTATTGCATCGAATTTTTTTCCTACTGCAAATAACAACCAGGTACATGCTATGTAGTAAATCACGGGATAACCATTAGAAGCGCAGTCCTTGCAGCAGAAGTAGTGGATTTTTTGTCCAAGAGGAACCCATGCCCAACGCTATTGCCAAAAAGGACTACATGTGGATAAAATCGACAAAAAGGACCCCTAAGCCGTGGCGGCAGGCGCGGCACACGACACGTGGCACCTGCTGCCACGGCCGGAGGCGGCGGCCCCTGTTGCCACGACCGGAGGCGGCCAGCCGGGTGTAACGTATTTTGTACAATGCCTCTCGCCTGGACGGAACGGGCCGAGCCAGGTGGGCCTTGCCGCCACCGCACGAGGCAGCCATCGCTGCGTCTGCCGCTCTCGGGCCGACAACTCCTGTTGCGCGCGGGCCGAGGGCGTGGTCCAGGACGCCACTACACGAGGTGGCACTACTATAGCTGCTGATGCATGCCTAACATCGTCACCTGTTGCAGCGGCGCTGATTGCTGCGACCGACTGGACAGATTCCCGCGCACGGGAATCGGATGCTGTTGCTGCGGGTGATTTTTGACGCCTTGTGCCGACACTCAGCGGTGCTCCTCTGCACTGGTTGCCTTGTTTTGCTTTCCGCCACAAGTTACGATGCTTTGGAATCAGATTCTCGCCTATTCCCGCCTAAACTTTGACGTCTTGTGTACTAATTCCTATGCAAACGACACTGATTAAAGCACTGTATGATTGCCGCTTCATTTTATTGCTGCAGCCGACATGAAAACACTCAGGCATGCACTGGTTGCACTGTTGCCAGAGCACAATTGGCCCTTCGGCCTCCAAAACAGGCACTTCTGCTCCTTCGCATGCCGGACCGCCTTCGCCTTGGCCGCCGCCTCCTTAGATGCCTCACAAATCGACAACTCGATGGTGAGCCGAAGCACCTACACATTCTTGCGGCGGAGCCGCCGCGCATCCATCTTCACCGTCGTGAGGGAATGGTAGAGGACCCACGCGAGGAGCACATCCTTTGGATCCACCGACGTCTCCCTCTCCCTCGCCCGTTGCTGCTCATGCTGGGCTGCCCGTGCCTCAGATTAAGACGTCCTCATCTGCGCCGGCATCGGCATGGGAACGACGAACCAAAGGTGCCCGGGTACCACATCAGGAGCTGATTGAGCTTGTGGATGTTGGTGGTGTACTTGGATGATCACTGGTGTGGAGCGGTCGGAGATGCACAACAGGCAGGGGGATCCGTCGACGTCGTTGGCATTTCATTCCGGGCGACGGGCACAACAGAACTGGAGCTCCCGTTGTCGACCTAGTCTAGCCATGACAGCCTCAAAGCAATGCAGAAGGCCACCTCCTCTACATCGTCCGACTCAGCAACACGCAGCAGGCGGGACTAGTCGTTGGAGCCGCCAGATCCGCTACTGAAGCCAGCGCTACTGCCGTCGCTCTCCATCGACCGCGAGTGGGAGGGAACTGGGAGTGGAGGAGACGGAGGGAGGGAGTGGATTGGAATTATTGATTTCAGCCTAGGGTTTGTGCGCATGTGGATATTTGTGCGGGCTAGGGTGCGCAAGGCTAGGCCAGATCGATGTCGCGAACGCGCTCAGGCCTTCTCATATCCGTCTCGGATTTGGACTGGATAGGAGGGATGCCACTCCGCCCGGGCTTTTGAACCAGTTTCAAGCGACCGACTATATCGGGGTTTTTTACCGGTAAGTAATCAGTCCATCTGTTTATTAGACAAGGGTTTTAGGGTTTGTGGCACTCCTCCAACGTGGGGTGGCCCTTTCATTATATAATCATGTACAACATAATTACAAGTGGGGCCCAGTATATACAGAGTCTAACACCCTCCCTCAATCTTAACCATGCTCAGAAGATTCACTAGGTTGAGATTGCGCCTACACCCTTCAAACTGAGGAAGAGGCAGTGGCTTCGTGAAGATGTCAGCAAGTTGATCTTTCGAGGAGCTGAAATTGATAAGAAGCAGTTTCTGGGCAACACGTTCCCTGACAAAATGGTAATCAACTTCGATGTGTTTGGTGCGAGCATGAAAGACTGGATTTGAAGACAAATACGTCGCGCCAATGTTATCACACCAAAGCACCGGCGGCTGCTTCTGAGGAATCTTCAACTCTCTGAGCAAGAACTGTATCCAAATAAGCTCTGCTGTGGCATTTGCAACTGCTTTGTACTCAGCTTCAGTGCTGCTGTGGGACACCGTTGCCTGTTTACGAGCACTCCAGGCGATCAAGTTTGAACCAAGGAACACTGCATATCCCCCCGTTGATCGTCTGTCGTCCGGACTCCCAGCCCAGTCTGCATCAGAGAACGCAGAGAGAACACCAGAGGGGGCCGGTTGCAGATGCAAGCCATAAGAAGAAGTGGACCGGATGTAATGCAAGATGCGCTTAACTGCAGCCCAGTGAGAGTCTCGAGGAGCATGAAGAAACTGGCAGACCCGGTTGACCGCATAGGAGATATCAGGACGAGTGATAGTCAAGTACTGCAAGCCACCAACAATGCTGCGATACTCTGTAGCCTCATCAGCAGGTAGGAGAGAACCATCAAGAGTAGATAGTCGGTCAGTGGAGGACATAGGTGTAGTAGCTGGCTGCACTGGAGCATACCAGACCTCCGAAGAATATCGAGAGAATACTTCTGCTGAGTGAGAGTCAAGCCAGAACTAGAGGACAAAACTTCAAGGCCAAGGAAATAGTGAAGCTGCCCAAGATCCTTAACAGCAAAGTCAGCACTCAAAGTAGAAACCAGGCGATCCGCAGCATAGTCCGAGGAACTGACCAAGATGATATCGTCAACATAGACCAGTAGGTACATAGTAACTGTAAGTCGCTGAAGAAGAAATAACGAGGTATCGGCCAGTGAGGGAACAAATACATGAGCCCGAAGAGTGGTGCCAAGACGCGCATGCCAAGCACGCGGAGCCTGCTTCAGACCATAGAGTGCCTTAACAAGACGACATAGATGTTGTGGACGAGATGGATCAACAAAACCCGGAGGCTAACGCATGTAAACCTCCTCCTCAGGAACACCATGAAGGAAAGCATTCTGAACATCAAGCTGACGAAGAGACCATCCACGGGTAATTGCCAGTGAGAGCAGAAGCCGAATTGTGGTCGGTTTGACCACTGGACTGAAGGTGTCCTCATAATCAAGGCCATGGCGTTGCTTGAATCCTTTAGCAACCAGTCGAGCCTTGTATCTCTCGATGGAACCATCAGCATGTTTCTTTACCTTGAAAACCCACTTTGAATCAATGATGTTGACACCAGCCTTGGGAGGAACCAGTCGCCATGTTTCATTCTTAAGAAGAGCGTGGTATTCTTGTTCCATCGCAGTACGCCAGTGTGGGATACTCAGGGCAGCCTGAAAATGCCGAGGCTCAGCAGCAGGATCAGACTAGGCCTGCGCCATGCAAGTCGCAAGCCAGGCCACCGTGCCATCCTTGCGTTCCTTAGGACGAAACACTCCACTTTTGCTGCGTGTGTGAGGACGCAGCACTGGGGGCGGAGCGGGTGGCGAAACCGACGGTGAGGATGATGAAGGGGACGCAGCATCCGTCATGGCAGAGGCTGACGCAGTCGGTAGCGGTGACGACGAAGACACAGCAGGAGACGCCGACCCACTCGAGGGCAACGCCGATCCAGGCGAGCAGGACAAGTGCCGCACAGGCGACGATGATGACGCGGGACTCCCAGGCGGAGACGGCCCAGGCGTCGATGGCGGGGGGCTCCCAGGCGGGGACGGCCCATGCTTCGATGCAGGTGACGGCCCAGGCGTTGATGGCGAGGACGCCGGCGCAGAAGAGACGGCCCGCGGGGCCGACGCACCAGTCAGCAGAGGCGGCGACTGGGCCGGAGTGGTGACGCGCGGTGCAGCAATCGCGGTCACGGGCACGGGCGGGCTCGTTGCATGGGACATGCACGACGCCAGCCGATCAACGTGAGCGGGCGGTGATGACGTGGCCGTCGGGGACGAGGGAGCCGGAGCGTCAATCTCATCCAGGAGCTGAAGCCGCGCACATCTCCCAATACCTTCACCATGGTTAGACAACAAAGAGGGCGAATGTGCAACATCTACAAATTGATCAGGCAATATAGTGGATGGGTGCACTGGCGGTGTGGAGCTTGTGTTAGATGAGGGAAGAGCAGCAAAGGGAAAAACGTGCTCATCAAAAACAACATCTCGGGAGACATACACACGATTAGATGGGACATGAAGGCACTTATACCGTTTGTGAACAGAACTATACCCCAGGAAGACACACTTCTTTGAGCGGAACTCAAGCTTGCGATTATTATACGGACGGAGATGCGGCCAACATGCAAAACCGAACACTTTAAGAAACGTGTAATCAGGAGTCTGACCAAGCAAGAGTTCAAGTGGAGTTTTCATATGAAGGAGCCGCGAAGGAAGCCTATTTATAAGAAAACAGGTTGTAGTAAAGGCATCGCTCCAAAAACGAAACGGGACAGATGCGTGAGCAAGCAAGGTTAACCCAGTTTCAACAATATGACGGTGCTTACGTTCAGCTGAACCATTCTGCTGATGTGTATGTGGGCAGGAAACACGATGAACAATTCCTAGTTTTTCAAAGAAGGTACTGAGGTTGCGGTATTCACCCCCCAGTCTGACTGTACATGAATGATTTTATGATCTAGGAGTCTCTCAACATGTGCTTGAAATTGTAAAAACACATTAAACACATCAGACTTATGCTTAAGAAGATAAATCCAGGTAAAGCGACTATAAGCATCAATGAAACTAACATAATATTCGTGCCCACTAACGGACAGCTGGGCAGGACCCCATACATCCGAAAACACAAGCTCAAGAGGAGTTTTGACTATATGTGTAGAAACAGAAAAAGGTAACTGATGACTCTTGCCCTGCTGGCAAGCATCACAGACAGCGGCATCTTTATTACTAGACTCGGACGGTAGCTCATGACGATGGAGGACATGGCGAACAATGGGAGATGCTGGGTGACCAAGACGAGAGTGCCATAGTGATGGAGACACACGGACGCCACTGAAGACTTGGAACGCAGCAGCAGGAGCGGGAACGTCGGTGGGAGCATCAAGAGCATATAGACCATGGCGGTAGCGACCTCTAAGAAGAATGTTCCTCGTAGCACGATCCTTAACAAAGAGATGAAACGGGTGAAACTGACAGAAAACATTATTATCCTATGTAAGTTTAGGAACAGAGAGTAAACTACGTGCAACTGTGGGAACACGAAGAACATTTCTAAGATGCAATGTCCTAGAGGTGTTTGTGAGAAGTGATGCCTGACCAACATGTGAAATGCGCATACCTACCCCGTTAGCTGTGTGAACCTTGTCATGCCCGCGGTAAGGTTGCTGGACAGTTAGCTTGCCCAGCTCGTTCGTGACGTGCGTGGTTGCTCCAGTATCCATGTACCAAGAAGGATCAACAGGATAAGAAGGGGTGTGACCCTGTTGCGCCATGTTGACTTGACGCTCGTTGCCCTTGCCATTATTGCCGAGGCCAAGGAAGTCCGTCTTGAACCGGCGATGACAGCGATAGGCAACATGGCGAGGCAGGCCACATAGCTGGCATGGCTGAGCCGCACCTTAGGTGGTACAACAGGCACAGGCGCGGCCATCAACGACAACCACCGGGCTGCCAGAGCGCGGGGCCTGCTGCTGTTGTGTCGAGGGCGCACCACCACCACCGGACTTGCCCCCTCCTCCCGAGGAAGATGCAGAGGGGCCACGGCCACCGCCTTTGTCGCGGTACACGGTGTTGACGGAGGAGTCGGTGGAGACGTCGGGGCGGCGCGCGTTGAGCCGTTGCTCCGGTTACAGGAGACGGCTGTAGAGTTCCTGAGGACGAAGAGGCTCCTTACGTTCGTTAATCACCTCGGCAAGCGAGTCGTAATCGCTGTCGAGGCCGGCTAGGATGAAGGATGTGAACTCGCTGTCGCGAAGGGGCTCTCCAATGGAAGCAAGAGTGTCAGCCAACTTCTTGATCTTGTTGTAGAAGGTGGTCACCGTACCATTGTCCTTGCAAGTTTCACCAAGCTTGGCACGGATGGCCATGGATTGAGCAGTAGACTGAGACGAGAAACTCGACTCCAGGATGTCCCACACCTCATGAGAGGACGAAGCAAAGAGGACTAGCCTGGCCACACCCTCACCCAGGGAAGACTGGATAGCTGAGAGGATGGCTTGGTCCTGAGTGATCCACGCACGGAACATCGGATGATGTGGCGGTGGACACGGCAGTGTACCATTGACGAACCCCTCCAAGTAATGGCTGCGAAGGAGAGGAAGCACCTGAGCACGCCAATATAGATAGTTGTCCGGTTTAAGCTTCAACGGTAGGAGGTGCGAGAACAAAAACGGCGGCGAGGAGATCGCGTCCAGAGCAGCTTCGGCATCCACGTATGGCGTCGGGGAGATCACTGGTGCAGATGGCGCCGCAGCCGGTGCGTACAGGTGCGAGGGGCCGTACGGGTAGGGCGCCCCATAGGGCGGCGGAGCCGGGTACGCGCCCTAGCCAGGATACGCCCCGTAGGAAGGACGCGCGTGTGGCGACTGGCCGTACGGCGCTGCGTACAGTGGGTAGCCGCCGTGATTGGCATGGGCGGCATCGGGAACAGTAGGGCCGGCTGCGGTGTAGATGGCGGCAGCCGGAGCAGGCGCAATCGCACGCATCTGGTGCGACGCGGTAGGGGGCGGCGGCGCGGGCACAAGGGAGTGCACGGCAGCCGGCGGCGGCGATGGTTGCTGGGACCGGGCCGAAGCAGCAGGGAAGACACCGGGCCGGCGAAGAGAGACCCCGCCGATTGAGTCTGCAGGGGCCCGAGCGAGCCATCCGCCGTGTAGGGCGCAGTCCCGACGTTGAGGAGATGTGCGAGGGACGGCGGGAGGAACGAGTGATCCATGTGGACGGGGGCCGGCGGCAGGAGGGCGGGGGAGGAAACCGCGGTGCCGGCGGCGCTTGAGGCGGCGGCGGCGGCTGGTGGCGGAGGGGGAGCGGAAGACATTAGATCGTTAGGTCTGATACCATATTAGACAAGGGTTTTAGGGTTTGTGGCACTCCTCCAACGTGGGGTGGCCCTTTCATTATATAATCATGTACAACATAATTACAAGTGGGGCCCAGTATATACAGAGTCTAACACTGTTTAAGTGTTTGGAGCCAATTTGAGGCGCCCAGGTGTAGCCAGGGCATTTACGCGGTTTGAAGCACCCGATTGTAGATGCTCTTAGTATGTTTTTTTTTTGCTAGCGAGCCGCGAGCGATGGATGAAGTGTTGGGCCACTGCGTATGATGAAGAATAAAAATGTATATCCTGCATGTATTGGCACTAATCTTCTCTAGGGGGCAGCTGTGAAGAATAACCAATGACGAATCGAGCTCCTTGCTGGTCATAAGAGATACAGATAATAAGGCCATCTAATGATGTTTTTTTTTGAACATCAGTACATACACAAGTGCTCATATACATGCGCATACACTCATCCTTATGAACGTATACACGCACACCCTACCCCTATGAGCACCTCCGAAAAACCGAGCACCAGGATTAAATCCTGATGGACTGGAAATACCACGGTCCCTCTAATCATCCAACCGCAGGTTGGTTCGCGCCATCCAATGATGTTAAGCATCTTTCTGTGCTATATCGCAGGTTGAATGATCGTATTTGTTCTCATCATCCCATGTACTCTACTAGTATACATCACATGGAAACCTCGCTATCCTTTCTTTCCTTGAAGCGTCGTCTTGTCAGAATAGAATAGAAAGAAAACGACAAACGCCAGCGACGGTCATTAAGTATGGTTCACGGTTACACACTAACAATCGCAGTTTTTATCATTTTCATTACTCTCTCGTTCTTTTTTACATTTTCCGCATAGTTTATTTCTTTCTCATAATACTCAACAACATTTCGACCACCACATCACTTATTTTCTAGAATTTAAAATAACTTGCAGGCATTTTACAAAATAAATCTTTGTATGGGACAAACGACCCATGTCTCGCCTATCCGTGGGATCGACACTCTTAGCTACAACTAAACCCTCTGGGACATCATGTGGCATGTGATCACAATGGCCGCAGGTCGGGCGGCGCCATTTATCCTAGTCCCCCAATTAGAAATTCGCCCATATTTGACTTTTGGGGGACGGGCTAGAGATGCTCTAAGTCCCCGGATACGCAATGGAATGACAGAGGCAAGGTGGCAGGGGCGGAGATCGGACCCAGGAACCCAAGGCCTGGGCCAGAGGCATGAGGCCCAACTCCTTTGATGACTATAGCAACTACCTAGCATGTAGGGCCCAAATCCAGGACAACGCTCGAAGGCGGCCCGGGGCCCGTCGCCGGCCTGGCTTCGCCCCTGCCAGGTGGCTTGTGTGCCTCGGGCCGTAAAAGTAACATCCATGTCCCCAAATGCGCGGAGGACCTACGACAACGACAACTCATCTCCGATGTGAGTAGGAAGTGCGACAACAATTTGAGCCGGTGCGTTGGTGATTTTGTGCGGTGAGGAAGGAGAATATTACGGGCTATAATTATTCTGCTAAGATTGTCGTGAGCAGGCTATGATTGCGGGCTATAATTATCACCTTTGATGGGCGAGGCTTCCTCGACCTGGTGAGCTCCATGGTTCTTCAAATGGTGGGCATGGATGAGGCATTCTGTCATCTAGGAGGGACAAGACTTGGGGTGGCTACTCTTGCCCTTTTCAAGTGGTCTTCTGTCGGTGTTATCCCCTACCTGGATTTCTGAGTGGGCCCTGCGTGGTATCTCAAGGGAGTCTTGGCTGGTGTTGCTCTTCGAAGGTGTCGCTAGACAGTGCAACCTCATCTATGTTGTGTTGTCCAACTGTTGTTGTAGCTCTTCCCTTGCTGTATAACTACCGGAGGGTTGTATGGTCACTGAGTATACGTGTGGCGCATCGGAGAAAGATGGCATTGTGCAAGGTACCGTGGGGGAAGGAGGTGTAGAGATATGCGGGGTGTAAGTAGCTGCCAGAGCTATGGCTTCATGCATCGATTGATGCAGAGGCCGGGGGTTTTCCTCCTTTTTCTAAAAAAAGTAGTTGCCAGAGCTATATGGGAAGGGAAGGGGGGAGACGCGCCACATCAGTCCTCATCAAGGCAAGTGTAGTCACCAAACGGCGCAGCAGGAAGGGAGGTGTCGTCAAGGAAGCGGGGGAGGCGAGAAGTCACCCGAGCATGCCAACCCTCGTTAGAGTATGTGAAAGGAGAAAATGAGGTAAGGTTGAGGGTTAGGGTTTCTGTTTTGATGTGCAGCTGAAACATATAGTGCCCAAATAGCTCTTGTATGTCAGACAGCACATAATATAGAAACGGCATAACATTTCAGCATATACCACACGTATATGATGACCCGTGCGTTTGGTACGACTGTGCTTTCACACAGCCCGTATTAATGACTAAAAATATATATCCTGCATGTGTTGGCACTAAAATTCAATAGGGGCCAGCTGGGAAGGAGAATTACAAATGACGAATGTAGCTCCTTGCTGGTCATAACAGATAACGGACTAGGTCCTGCAATAATGCTAATCCTCTTACCTATGCACTAAGACAAAAGAGTAGCTAGGTCGCAGGTTGAACAATAGTATTCGTTCTGATCCATTCAATTACATTACATGGAAAACTTGCTACGATTTCTTTGCTCGAAAGGCCGTCCGGCCAGAATAGAACAGAAATGAAAACGACGAACGCCCGCGATAGTCATCAAGTATAGTTAGCGGTTACACACTAATGCTAGTCCTTCAGGTCTATAAATGGAACCCTCGTCTTCACGTACCACTCACACACACAACACACGAGAAAGACAGAGCGAGCAAGAATCTGTCCCTATTCCTCATAGAGACGGCCATGGCCATTCCTCCTAAAAATGCTCTCTACTTCCTGCTGCTCGTCTCCAGCTTCATCCTTGGCGCCATGGCGGATCTAGCCTTATCATGCCCTTCCCGCTGTGAAGTGGAGCTACAATGGACCTTATACGCGCGGCAGATTGGGGGCGGAGCAAACGCGAACCAGGAAGAGATGGTTCACTCCGTGCACCCCACCACAGGATTTGGTACGATCGTCGTCAACAACTGGGATGTGCTCGACGCGCCTCTGCCTAACGCAGCCATAGTTGCCCGTGCAAGAGGCACTCACACCAAGGCTGGCCCAGCCGCCGGTGACTGGTTCACTTCTCTCAGCATAGTCTTCGAGGGAGCCAGGTATTGAATTATTAGCTATGTTCTCTATCTTTTTGCAAAAGAAATTCATTAGATCCCAACTGCATGCTGGAGGTCCTTACATTGCGACTATTTTTGCATAGCTTGATTACAAGTAAAATAGTTGTATCTCTATAGAAGTTAAGATTATATATATGCTATGCAGTCGCACGCACACATTTACAAGCTTTTTTTAATATTATTGTTGCCCGCTTGAAATAGGTTCAATGGGTCGACCTTTCAAGTCATGGGGATCACCAATACAGATGGTCTGTGGGCTATTGTTGGCGGTACCAAAGAATTGTCTAGGGCAGATGGCACCATTAAACATACTCTGTTAAGGGCGACGGCCCTTGAGAACTATAGACAACTTGATATTCGTGCATTCTATACCCCGCCTGCGGTAAGTTGAAGATACGATAAGAAAACTCTGCATAATTAAGATGACAATAATCTATCTGGCAAACAATTAACTACCAAAAATGGTATTGTTCATTAGGCACGAATGGTATTGTTAGATTTTGTAGATAATTAATAACCAAAGCAGCAATATAGTAAGTGGTAATGGTAAAAGGGACACAAAACTATAGTTATTTTATAGTTAATTACTTACCTTTCATACAAATCGGTAATGGATAAAGTAGCACATGATTGGTCCTTAAATTTTTTAAGAGATGTTAACATTTTGGAGATGAGGGTGCAGTAGTTATGCTAACCTTACTATTGGTTTTCTTCAATTTCTACAGGTTAATGCAAATGGTATTGCTGCCCAGTAATATGATTAAAGGTGCGTTGATGTTGCATATATACCCCGCATGGGTAGATCTGACAAGAACTACGTCGTGAGGTTGTTGTCATTGGTGTTGTTGTATTTAAAATAATTTGTGGATTTCTATCATGGGATAGTAAATTATTCCTAAAATCCACAGTGTGGTATTTATTATTATATGTAATATATTTTGTATGCATGCTTTGGATCCGCAGTGTGGCAAGAAAATATTTACATTATTTGAAGGAACACACGAGTGAGATGAGGGTTGGCCTTATTTTTTCGAGGATCAATTTTATGCATCGATATTTGTGTGGTGCACAAAATGCACCCTAGCCTGGAGAGTTTCTCACAACTATTATTTTTGCAAAATGCTACAAATAGCGTTATACATGAATCTACCAAACCACATAATCTCGAATCCAAATATATTCCATAGCTCTAAATGATGGTATCCACAACGAATTTTCTAAAACTCTAAGCTCCCTTGATAGGCAAGCTCCCTGTTGACCGAGGTGAATGAGTTGGGGGCGGACCCACTTTGTAATGCTCCCTTGATGGGCAGGCTCCTGGTTCATCTAGGTGAATGAGCTGTGGGGTGGGCCCACTTTGTAAGGGCATGTACAATGGTTGATTAAACGGTCTTATCTTAAACCTTGCATGTAATTTAGAGATGACATAAAAATGTCTACATTGGGTTATCTCTTAGCCTTATCTTTAATAACTAACTATTCCTAAAAACATGGTGAGACACATTGTGCTAATAGATCAAGTCTTAAATAAGAGAAGACAATCCTTTCCGTATAATGTTAAAAGTGACAAAAGTATGGGATATTCGTTTCTGAGCTCGGGATCAGCTGATCCCGAAATCCCCACCGTCAGCTAGCATTGGGATGGGTGAAGCAGTATTGTATTTTACTCTGTATAGCACATGTATGGACGGAAAATCAAGCCAGTCCTGTGGGCGCATTAAATGCAGCAACAGATGTAAGGGAGAGACGGAACACCTAATTCGAGAACGGCTCAGGCACTGTTCTGTGCCAGGCTGATTCGTCAACGGCTCAGGCACAATCAACTGTTGTTTGCTTCTGTTTTTTTTTCAAAAGACTGCCGGAGAGCTGCTGTAATAATTCCATTGAAGAAGAAGAGAGGCCGATCGCCTGGTACAAGTGTTAACCTGAACCAAAAGAACCAAAAAGAAGGGCACAAGAAAAATACACCAGGAGCAAGCCTTGCTCAAAGCTTCCACTATGGCCAGCAACACACTAGTCCAGCTCAACCTGGGTCGAAGGGAATGGAACAAATTGCAAGTTTCCATGCTACTACATCATCTCTGATCCTTACGATCAAAGCCGGTGCCCGGAGTCCCTTTAGGTGGAAAATCCTTCTATTTTGTTCAAACAAGGTTTTCTAACAGTTTAGTTCGCCAACCCCCTTGCACCTTTATAGCTTGACATCTCTGTTCTATCACCTAAATCGTTAAACCATTCAGATATAGAGGCCTCAATGTTCCAGACTCCTGGGGAGAACGATGGCAGACTAGCCGTGTTGGAGAAGGTTTCCCAAATCTGCTTTGACCATTTGCATTCAGAGGGCACATGCATAGAGGGCAAAAATAGTTATTTTCAATACCTTTTAACAGTCGCATTCCGCCGTAAGGATCTTTCGTTCCATAGCCATCCAGAGGAAGATCTTGCATTTGGCAGGCATCCAAACTTTCCAAACAGAGTTGTATAGCTTTGATCTAGTAATTGCCTCAAACTGGAAGTGGTATATGTTGAACTTGCAGAATAAGCCCTATCAGCCGTAAGCTTCCAAATAATTTGATCATTCACCGCTGGAGCTAGGGTGATGTGCTGAAGAAGATTTGCAAAAATAAGCAGCTCTTCCATCATGTCGTCCGTCCAGACGCGTTCCAGATTGTGAACCCAACTATCACGTTTCAGCGCATCAGCCACCATTCTGCTCTTACGAGCATAATCAATGAAAAGGGCAGGGCTACATTTCTCGTTGCCAATCCATTTAGCCATGAATCCTTCCAAAACAGGTTGTTTTACCATTTGCCAGTGGTCACCCTTGATGTTGTTGCAAACACGGCGAAGTCATCGTATCACATGGATCCAGCAGCCCAGGTTAGGCAAATGCAAGGGTGTCCATCTTAGCCACAACCTACGTAGGCAAAGAGCTCCACTTAATTTGTTCATATCCTGAAGGCCAAGACCACCTAAGAGTTTTGGGCAAAGAGCTCCACTTATTTTCCTCCATTGCATTTATTCTCACCACACCAAAACCAAGCTCTTGTGCGCTGGTTGAACCATCACAACAGCCACATGGGTAGCCGATGTGTGGTCAGTAGGTAAACCGGTAGAGATCTTAGCACTGCCTCTGCTTCTGGCCTCCCCTGCAAATTAATCAATCTAAAATGTCAGCGCTTTACGCCCCAAAGTTATTAACAGTATATGTTCTATTTAATGTCCAGCCTCAAAGAACAATTAGGCATTTTTTAGTACGCACTGAGCATCGGCAAACGATCTCGGCATTCTCCTGCATTGATTTGGTCCTCTCGGTGTTCAGCTGCTCATCCATACCTAACCAAAGCCGATCTTCCACGAATACAAGTTATAGAAATTGCATGCATCACCCAAGTGGGTCAAAACTAAGTCCTAGTTCTGGTCTAATAACACTTTTGTTGGTTCCTCCGTGTGTTTGTGAACTCTAGTGCACTCATACTAGAGGGGCACGGTGGCTTGTCGGGTGGTGCATTGTTGAGACGCAACCTGAATTTTTCAAGCAAACCATTACTTTTTGTTAGGTTCAACTTCAAAGTATGACTGTTAAAAGTAATTGCCGGACTAGGAGAACTAACAAGTTATCTGCAGGAACAAGTTCTCAGGCGGGGCAGTGAACTTGATTAAAATCTCTTTAGGGGAGAAATGCAGAGAAATTATTTAGGGCAGTGAACTTGATTAAGCCGCTCTCCAAAAGTATAGTTATTTTATAGTCAATTATTTACCTTTCATACAAAAAGGTAATTATGATTTTGGAGCAGAGAGTGCAATAATTATGCTTATATTACTATTGATTTTCTTCATTTTCGACACGTCGGTGCAAATGGTATTGCTGTCCAGTAATTTGATTAAGGATGTGTTGATGTTGCATACCCCGAGTGGGTACATATGTGACAAGAACTACGTCCTCATGTTGTTGTCACTAGTGATCTTATATTTAAAATAATATGTGGATTTCTATCATAGGGTACTAAATTATTCCTCAAATCCATGCAGTGCTCTGTTTATTGTTATCATGTAATATATTTGGTATGATTTGGATCAAATACTTATATATGGCCGAGAAAAGAAGTGCATCATTCGAATGAACACATGACTGTCTTCTTTTTGTGAGATCACTTGTACGCACCTGTATTTGTGTGGTGCACCAATTCCGCCGTAGCCTGAAAAGGTTCTGACATTTTATTTTATTTTGCAAAATGCTTGAAAATAGCGTTGTGCATCTGTCTACCATACCATGTAATCTCAAATCCAAATATATCTCATAGCTCCAAATGATACTATCCACCATAAAATTGTCTTTTATTGTTGAACGGAAAATCTATGCTTAAATGTTCCTGTGTGTGTCAAGATGTAGCAGACCTAGACTCGAGTATATCATCATTCAATTGGTGTTCTGAAATCATCTGGATCCCCTTTGCTATTGCCAAAATCCGAGCTCCTTAGTTTCTTCCCTTCTAGTAAATTAATGAGCTGTGTATGCGGCATAAAAACTATTCTAAGCATATGAGATGGTGAAAGAGCCGACATTTTATCAATGATGAGTTACTTGGTTGTTATCCACCTCCTCCTCCTCATTCTTGCTGAATGGCTCGCCAGGGGCAGTGGTAGAGAACCGACGTGGACCGTGACAACAAGGCGACCCGTTGTCGTCACTGTTGCTCATCATTGTTTTCCAGCCACATCACCGCTTGCTCGTAAGGTCTGCTGAGCTTGACCTTGTTGCGCCGCTGCTGGGCAGAGATTAAGCTGTGCGTCAGCTTATATGCGGAGGACGTGATCCTCTTGTCCAATCCGAAGAAATTGGAAATCGACGCGCTAATGCAAATCTAGAAGGATTTCAGTGATGCCTTGGGCCTCAAGATCAACCCACAAAAATCCACGACGACGCCCATTAGGAGTGATGATGCTAAGCTGCTGGAAGTGCTTCAGAATTTTGGAAGGAAAATATCAATCTTGCCAATAAGATAATTGGGCCTCCTGATTACCATCTCCAGAGCGCTTGGTGCATCTCCAGACTACGCTTGGTGCATCTACAATGATAAAAGTTCACGAATTTTAAAAACAAATGCTCACGTGTTTGAAAAACATATGGCGGACCCGAACAAAGTTTGAGGTTATGAAAAAAGTTCCTGGATTTGAAAAATTCACAAGAAAATTAAAAATGAAAAAACAAAAAAAAGGGAAAGAAAAAGCAAACATAAAACTGGAATAAAAAATAAATAAAGACCGGACAAAAGCTTTCTAAAATGGTCGGAAGTATCTAAAATCGATGAAAACTTTCAAGCATATATTGTCCCACCCATAACTATCTTAGCCCACCATGGGGATCTGTGCCCCATAGATGAGAGCAATTAGTCAAGGGGTATCCCTTGCTGGAGCCCCATAACAGTCACTTTTGTGGGCTGGGAGCATGCCAAATGTTGCGTCCAGCCGTCGCCGCATGTTGCGTGCCGGACATTTCCTCCGGATTTTTTAAATTTTTCTGTGCATGTTTTCAAGTTTTAGATTGTATTTTCCCGGTTTCTGTTGGCTTTTCGGTTTTGTTCTGATATTTCTAGGTTTTGAAAAAAAATAGTGAATTTTGTGCTTGACAAAAAGAATTTTATGCTATAATGAGAAGCACAGATTTGCTTTCCAAGAAGGCATAGATTTTGCTTCCATGAGAACCATAGATTTGCTTCTCATGAAGGTATAGATTTACCTCCACGAAAACACAACTATACTTCTCGAAAAGGGAAAAAATCACTAGTTTTTTTATGAAAGACACACATTTGCTTCTCGTGAAGGCACAGATTTTCTTTTGTGAGAAGCACAAATTTACTTTTCAAAATTGTGTTTTTTTTTCACTTTCTGTGTGTGCTTATGCTAGAAGCACAGATTTGCATCTCGTGAAGGCATAGATCTGCGTTTTTGGAAAGAAACATATTTTTTTTGAGACAAACTCGCGAAACTTTTATTCAACCATCACAATGTTTATAGGGACGAACAAAAGATCGCCGGGGTGGCCTAACCAGACATGGCGGCCGGTCCCCAACGTTAATGCATGCTTCGCGAGATTGTGAGCCTCAAAGTTCGAGGATCTAAATTCATGACTAAAAGAACATGAAGAGAAAAAACGAGCTCTATCCGTTATTTAATGTACCACTGCTCCATATGCTGCCGCCGTCCCACTTTTGATCGCCTCCACCGCTGTCAAGCAATCCGAGGCGATGAAAACTTTCTGCTCGTACAAGTCCTCGGCAAGCGCCAGTGCTTCCCTTGTAGCTAGAACTTCAAGCACCTCCGGGTCGACTATGTTGTTGAAGATAACTGCCGAGGCCCCCAAATACACACCCAATGCATCGCGTCAAACGGCTCCCACAGCCCCCCTTCTACCAGCACGTGGCACAGCTGCATCGACATTAATCTTAACATGAACCTCCGGTGGTGGCTGCCAAGCAGTTGGGCGAGCCCTTGGAGTTGCCGGTGACCTCTCAATAGGTTTCTGTATGTGTTTCAAATCAGCCAAGTAGCTAGTGACAAAACCATGAGTAGCGAGAGGAGTTTTGTAAATTCCTTCATGTATGATCTTTCTCCTCGCCGCCCAAATCGCCCATAGTGTGACAATCATGGTAGTGAATTCCTCCGGAGGAAGCGACTCGCTCATAAGAAAGAGCCATCTCTTTGCCTGATCATCCCTATGCATACACATATGCTGCACCATATCCTCATTTGATAGAGCCCACACACATCGGGCATAGTTGTAGTCAAGAAGAGAATGGCGCCAGTTGTCATCTGCTCCGCACAACGCACATACATGCGATGATGACATGTTTCGTCGGTGCAGAACATCACTGGTAGGAAGTGAATGACGAGCGAGCCTCCATGTGAATATTTTCAGTTTTGAAGGAACTTGCAATCCCCAAATAGATGACCATCCTTTGGAATCCCCGCTGGACATATCCTCGGCCTCTTCTAGCCAGTCCTCCCGTCCCATCTTCATCTTATGGATCAATTTGTAAGCTGATTTTACTGAGAAACGGCCCCTCGGATCGCCCGACCATGCCCAAAAGTCGTCCACTTGTCTAGTACATAGGGGGGGTCTGCAGGATTGCCTCAGCGTCAGCAGGAACAAGGACTTGGCGTATGACCTCCTCACTCCATCATGCCATGGATGGTTCGATCAGCTCGCTTACCATCTGTGGAGGATCAGCTACCCGAGGCGGGAAAGGTTTCATAAGGCCACTTCTCGGGAGCCAGTTGTGATGCCAAATTCTGGTCGTTGCTCCATCGCCAATGCGCCTGATGATCCCATGGTTCAATACATTTCTTCCATTAATCATAGCTCGCCAGACTTGTGATGGATGGGGGCCTAGCTCCGCCTCCAATAAGGTCGTCACCGGGTAGTAAACTGCTTTGAGAATGCGAGCACTTAGGGATTCAGGTTCTTGTAGAAGTCGCCAAGCCTGCCTTGACAGTAAGGCAACGTTGAAGATCTCAAGATCTCAAAAACCCAGCCCCCCTAGGTCCTTTGGCCTTGTCATGACATCCCAGTAGACCCAGCATGGCTTCCTTCTACCTTGTTTGCTGCCCCACCAAAACTGTCGTATGATCGATGTTACACTCTCACAAACTCCTCTAGCAAGTCTGAAGCAAGACATTGAAAACACTGGGATCGCTTGTGCAACCGATTTGATGAGGACTTCCTTTCCACCGACCGAAAGCATTTTCTGCATCCATCCTCTTACTTTCTCCCACACTCTGTCCCGAAGGTACTTGAACATGCCATTTTTTGAGTGACCTACATCCGTTGGGAGCCCTAAATATCTGTCACTCAAAGATTCATTATGGACATTTAGACTTTGCATGACACCTTGCTTAAGAGAATCTGGACACCCTCTGCTAAAGAAAACAGAAGATTTTTCATGATTTATTCTCTGTCCCGAGGTCCACAATAAGTATCCAGCAGGTTTGATACCAACTCTGCTCCCTCCACACTTGACTTAAAAAGCAACAGGCTATCGTCTGCAAACAATAGATGGCTAACAGTTGGGGCTGTAGGGGCCACCTTGATGCCGACAAACGCAGACGACTGATAACTGGACTTCAAAAGGCACGACAGGCCCTCTGCTGCAAGTAAGAAAAGGTAAGGAGAGATCGGATCTCCCTGTCGAATACCCCTTGAGGGTTTAAACTGCTCTAGCTTTTCACCATTCAACAACACAGAAAAAGATACTGATTTCACCATCCCCATGATAATGTCCACCCAAGCTGACGAGAAACCTAGCTTGAGCATTATGGCCTGAAGATAATCCCATTCAAAGCGATCATATGCTTTCAGCATATCAAGTTTCAGTGCACAACTGCTATTGGTTTTTGATCGGTTCCTCTTCATAAAATGCAAACACTCATAAGCAGAAATAATGTTATCGGATATCAATCTGCCGGGAACGAATGCTGACTGTTCTTCAGAAATAATGTCAGGTAGTATGACCTTCAGTCTATTAGCTATGACTTTTGAGGCAATTTTATAGAGCACGTTACAGAGGCTAATAGGTCTGAATTGAGAGAGGTGGGTCGGACTTGTTACCTTTGGGATCAGAACTAAGACAGTGTCATTGATTGCCTCTGCACTCTCCTCTCCCTTTATAATCCTGAGGACCACTTCTGTCACCTCCTCCCCACAGATATCCCAATGGCGCTGGTAAAAATGTGCGGGGAAACCATCCGGGCCGGGTGCCTTTATAGGAAACATTTGGAAGAGCGTTGCCTTGACCTCATTACTAGTATAAGGAGCACACAAACCTTCATTCATAGCCGGTGTTACCCTCGCAGGGACATGCATAAGAACATCATCCATCCCGGTCACACCTTCGGTGGTGTATAAGGACTTGTAGAAATCTATCACCATGCCTCTCAGCTCAGCCGGATCATCTATGAGCACTCCTCGGGAGTTTTGCAATGCCTTGATCATATTCCGTTTCCGCCTCATGTTGGCTCTCATATGAAAGAATTTTGTATTTCTATCTCCCGATGCGAGCCACTGCAAACGCGATCTCTGGCGCCACATTAGTTCCTCTCTATGGTAAAGCTCCACCAGCTTCTCATTACTCTTCAATTCGACGTGAGTTGGCCTCGTCCGTGCCGGGTCGCTCCGTAACTGCTCCAACTGGCATTTAGCTTCTTTAATTTTCTTTCGCACGCTCCCAAAAGTATCTTTACTCCAAACAACGAGATCCTTCGAGATTGAGAGTAGTTTGTCCAGAAAATCTCCAACTCCATACCCCTGCGCCACCGCATTCCATCTTGAGATGATCGTGTCTCGCCACTCCTCATGTGATTCCCACATCACTTCATACCTGAACTGTTGGTCTGATCGTTTCTGTTGCGAGTCCGTCTCCAACAAGATAGGCCCATGATCTGAAGACGCGGACGTGATATGGCTAACTTGTGTTAGCGGGAACCTTTCCATCCAACTCGGCGTTGCTAGAGCACGATCAAGGCGAACGCGCGTGTACGAGCCACCCCTCACCTTCTTCTCAAACGTCCAAAAGCGGCCCTGATAGCCCAGATCCATTAACATGCAAATATCAACCGTGTCTCGAAAGGCTTGAATTTGTGCATTACTACGATTAGCAGCACCTTGATGTTCTTCCGGACATAGAACTTCGTTGAAATCCCCCATGCAGAGCCATGGTAGGTCATTCAAAAAAGATAAACCTTTCAGCAGATCCCAAGTTTGGCTCCTCAAATGAGTTTGAGCCTCTCCATATACAAAAGTCAGCCTCCGAGGATCTTGACCAGCCTCCTGAATTCTAACATCAATGTGATAGACGGAGTCACCTAAAATCTGAACATCTATAGTGTTATTCCAGAAAATACCCATACCTCCACTTCTCCCTTGGCTATCAATAGCATATGCATGATCATATCCCAACGTGTTTGCAAAAGCTTCAACCCGCACACCACTTATCTGTGTTTCAACAATACATAACACATCAGGGGCAAACTTCCTCGCGAACTCGCGAAGTTCTCGAACTGCCGCCGGTTTGCCCGCGCCACTGCAGTTCCAACACAAGGCACTCATTGGGCTCGGTGGCGCTCCTCGAAGGAGCCCGCAAAATTCTTCACTGCCGAAACCGACCCCTCTGTACCATCATCAACTACCTTAGACCTCTTAGGGTCTCTCTGGGGAGGAGGACTTGACAGGTTGCTTCCAACAGGAACAACCGCTAGCTGCATGTTACTTGCTGTGTCAGGTGGCATACCATCAGAAGCTAAGCCACTCTTGTTTTTCTCTTGTCTGTCTTGTCTCTTCCTGGTTAAGTCATCAGTGTCCATCTCACAAGACACTTCTGCTGGTTCGTACGGTTTATGCCCACCCACTGCTCCAGAATAAACATCGACAAAGTCCTCCCGATCTCTTGATCTGCCGCCGTTTGATCTGCCTCCACGGCGACCGCCACGACGGCCGCGGCCTTCTCCAGGGCCTCTACCCGATCTCATGAACCAGTCAGCCCTGAGTTCCTTGAACACTAAAGCAGATAGTGGGTGGATCCCGTTGCCATGTTCTTTGTATAGGTGACCAAGCATCCCGCAGACGGCGCACCAGTCAGGGAGCCGCTCGTACTTTACTTTGTAAATCTGCCTTTTTCCCTCTCTGACCATGGATACCGCATTCTTGAGAGGTTTGTGCACATTGATTCGTACCCAGACACGATAAAAATTCTCGGTGAAATCATGGGACTGGGTTTCAGGAAAAAGAACCTCACCAACCTTAGAGGCCAGAGGATGGATTAGATGAGCATAGAGATCCGACACGTCATGGATTTGGATCCAAATATCAATACTCTCAAGTTTGATTGTCGAGGGTTTTGTAATACCATCATAGGGGGCTAGCAGCACCACATCTCCCCTAAAATTCCACGGGCCTTCATGCATAACGTGTTCCCAATCCCCCAAACATGTGAACTGGACAGTGTACAGATTGTCCTCCAATGGTTTGAACTTCGCTTCTTGGGCAACGTCCCAGGCCGACCGCATATTCCTGTAGAACCAGGTCTGGCTGTAGGTTTTGCTAGTATTGACCTTTATCCACTCTACCCACCTTGGCGATTCCGGCGGAGCATCCTTCTCGTCGAAGACGACATCATCCAGATCCTCCTCCCGGAGGCCTAGCTCCTGCATCATCTTCTCAACATCGCTGAGCCCCGAGGAGCCCGTAGCTCCCTCATCAGCCATCTAGATCACTAACCCGATGATGAACAGATCGGGTTTCTCGAGGGGGAACCCTAAAACCTCGCTGCTTCCCGAGCCCGGCCAAGAGCGAGCGGCGACCCTAGGGCGCCCCTTGGTCACTCCTAGCAGGGAGATAGGACGGGAACCAGCGGCAGGGAAGGGGCCAACTCAACGGCGGCGACAAGATCGCCCCGAGAGAAAACACGAAACTCTAACGAGAGGGAAAGAAACGCCCAGTCCCCGGAAAGAAACATAAATGAAAAAGGGCTGTCTTGATGTGGAGGATGTACGTGCACTTTGGGCAGGCTGTGGTGGAAGCCCAACGTGGCCTAGTACGACGATGCGAGTTGACTGGGGGGCTTTTTTTGGGGGGAAACCAGGCCATCGATAGGGAGTGATCCTCTTCGGCGCCCTCAGTGCCCGTTAGCCTAGCTGGCGCTCAAAGACGCGCTGTAGTGGGCCGGCCCAGCTTCGCTCGAGTATCCTGAAACAACAAATGGCAAGGAAAAAATGCTCCTGTAAGTGGGATTCAAACCACTGCACCACGTCACCTTGTTGTGCTTTATTGGAAAACAGTAGTACCTTGACCCATGTTTCAGTCCCAGTACAAATATGTGAAAAAAAGGAAACAAAATTTTGCTTTTTTTAAAAGTTCATCAATTTTGAAAAAGAGTTCACGGATTTTCAAAGATATGTTTATAAAAATAAATAACTCATCAATTTTGGAAAACGTTCATGGATTCAAAAAAAGTTCACCAGATTTGGAAAATGTTCATTGATTTTTATATAAAAAATCATGAATTTGAAAAAAGTTCACGTGATTTTGAAAAAAGTTCCTTGATTTGGAAAAATTACATCGGTTTTGGTAGAGAAATGTTCATGAATTTGATAAAAGTTCACCGGATTTTAAAAAGGTTCATCGGTTGTGATAAAAAAAGGTGCATGCATTTGAAAAAGTTTGCCGGATTTTCAAAACAAGTTCACAGATTAAAAAAAAGGTTCATTGGTTTTGATTAAAAATGGTCTAATCTGAAAAAAGGTCATTGATTTCAAAAAATGTTCACGGGTTTTCAGAAAGAGTTCACAAATTCGAAAAAAGTTCATGAATATCGAAAAAAGTTCACCGGATTCAACAAAAAAGTTCATAAATTCTGGTGAAAAAATTTCACGTATTTTGAAAAAATAAAAAGGGAAAAAGAGAAAACAAAAGGATCATGTATTTTCGAAATAAGAGAAAATAAAAATGAAAAGGAAAAGGTGAAAAGGAGAAAAAGAATGTAGAAAAACACGTCCGGTTGGTTGGCTAGTTGGCTATCGGCACTAGCACTAAATGAGAGGGGTCGCCGGATCCACGCACGTACAGTACACACTTTTTTGGCGTCTTAAAAGTAGAAGGAAAAATGGTAACTGGGCCGGCCCAAAGAGGAGGGGAGGTTGTGCGCACGTTTGGGCTGATGGCTTTAACCGGCGCAGCGGGCACCGAATACAATTTAGCATCTATAGGAGGGCCGCGTGTGAGCAGAGGGACGACGACGTAGGGAGGAACGAAATAGGGATGAATTGAGGGCAAACTTTCTGCTTTTCCGGAGGAAAAATAAAAACGAGAAGGAAATATGAAAATGGAAACCGAAATTTGTAGAACGGAAGTGGAAATGAAATTTTTTATGCCCAAAAGAAAGCAAAAATGGAATGGTATTTTCCAGTGAAACGGACGTGAAAATGGAACTTTTCGTTTCTGTGAATATGGATTTTCTGTTTTTACTAGTCTTATGGTTGCTTTAGCCCAACCACCAAACAACACAAGATGAAACAATGAGCAGGAGGCATCATTTGAAACCCAAGTTTTACAACCACACACATACTTAACTATACCCTCTCCGTAATTGTCCAGTACTACTACAGTACTGTGCTTAGTTGCTAACATAATCATATTATTTTGCAGCCATGTTACCAATTTATTAAATTTGTTTTTTGTGTGTGTATTTTTTTATGATTCAATGGGTTTTAAGTTCCGGTCAACACCCAATATTGTTCCATTCCACTCTGTATTTGCTCTATGTCTGTTTCTGGTAAAATATGTTTTCGTATTCATTTCTGGAATTTCTGTATTCGTTTCCGCTTATGCAGAAAAAATAAACAAATATGGTTGTACCAATTCCGTCCGTTTTGGCTCCGTTTTCATCCCTAGAACGGAACACGGAACGCTTGGATAGGAAAAATAAAAGGATATGGTAGAAGATAAATATACTATATCTCACCCCACCCGCAACCATCTATCGATCTATTGTGTCTTAAAAAAGCAGATCGGCGGGGGAGGTCAAGACAATCCAAGCGTAGGAGGGTGTCGCGGGATTGTGACCAGGATGGATTCATCTTGTGAGCTAGTTAGAGCATCTACAATCGGGCGTCCTATATCCGTCTCATACGTCCGGGCAGGCCGTCCGGTCACTGACCGGTCAAAATATACCAACCCAACCGGAGCTCTCAAATGGATCTCAAACGCCCGGGCTGACCCTCATATCCGTCCCAAATGTAGGGAGGATATGAGGCGGCCCAGGCACGCCCGGACCCGTCCGCCTGACAAGCCCGGCCCACCACCGACCACACAGATATCCCACAGAAAACCCTGTCGGGCTCATCACTCCAAAACCCTAGCTCACTCACTCCTCTCACTCTCTCCATCCTCTCCTCTTCCCGCACCGATTTCAATTGAATCCGACGCAATATCGAGCTTCGGCAGCCGATCCGACGACAAGCTGGATCCGGAGTATGAGCTAGCCCTT